>NW_026869332.1:69887-148189 GCF_020745735.1 Hemiscyllium ocellatum
CTGTACATCTCTGTGGCTCTACGTTGTTGATTATGAATAGCAGCCTTTTGATGGATCAACAGTTTTGGTACGAGGAAGTACTTGTGCAGAGATTTAGTTTTTCTTGAGATTACAGGGAGGTTGAATGTGGGAAGTTGGCCAGGAGTGTGTTTGTATAAGGAAGTCTGGAGATAACACAAGGTGGATGAGAGTATATGAGCTAATACATGTTAGAATCAGCTCGAAATTGTGGTCTTGTCCCCCTGACCTCACCACACCTCTGGGATTCAGCTGGTTGTCAGGTTGTGAATCAGGCGGTAACACAATCGGGAGCTGAGTGGCCATGGTGGAGCCTGAAATGAGTGTCACTCAGCTGGCTGTTGCTGAGCAGCTGCTGCTTGGTAGCCCTGTTGGTGACAACTTCCATCACTTTACTGCTGATCGAGTGTGGACTGACGGAGGGAAATTGGCTTGGTTGGATTGCCCTGTGTTTTGTGTTGAACATGCCTGGGCAATGTTCCACAATGTCAGTAGATGCCAGTGCTGGAGCGGTACTTGGCTTGGTGGGTGGCAAGTTCTGGAGCACAAGCCATTAGTATTATTGCCAGGATATTGGCAGGGCCCGTAGCCTTTGCACTACTTAACCACTTCTTGATGTTATTCAAACTGAATGAAACTGGCTTAAAACTCACATCTGTGATGTTGGAAACCACTGGAGAAGGCTGAGATGGATCATCCCACTTCTGGCTGCAAATGCTTTTGACTTATCTGGTGCATGGATGTGTGAGGCCCTCCATCAGTAAGGGTGGGGATATCTGTGATGCTTCCTGCAGTGAGTTGTTTTATTGTCCATCACCGTTCACAACTGGGTGTGGCAGTACTGCAGAGCTCTGATCTGATCCATTGGTTGTGGGATCACTTAGCTCTGTTGCTTGCTGCTGATGCTGTTTGATATGCAGATGGTCCTGCTTGGTAGCTTCACCAGGTTGGCACTTCATTTTTAGGTATGCCTGGTGCTGCTCTGGGCATGCCCTCCTTTCCTGTCCTTGTGATGGGTGAGAGCAGGATTTACAAACCCATGAGATTACAGATTGTGCTGGAGTACAGTTCTGCTGCTGTTGATGTCCCACAGTGCCTCAGAGAGATCCAATTTACGTTCCTACATCTCTTCAAAGTCTGTCCCATTTAGAACGGTGATAGTGTCACTCAACACAATGGAAGTTTTTCTCAACTTTAAGCCAAGACTTGTGTCTCCAAAAAGAATGTGTGATGGTCGCTCTTACCGATACTGTCATGGACAGATGTATCTGTAGCTGGTCAGATCATAACAATGAGATCAAGTATGTTTTTCCCTGTTGTTGGTTCCCTCACCACTTGCTGCAGACTCAGTTGAGCAGCTATATCCTTTAGGACCTGACCAGCTCAGTCAGTAATTCTGTTGCAGAGCTAGTCTCGATTGTGGACATTGAAATCCTGTACCCAGAGTACGTTTGACACCATTTTACTTCCTCAGTGCTTCCTCCAAATGTTGTTCAACATGAAGGAGAAGTGATTCATCAGCCAAGGGAGGACGGAGCGTGGTAATCAGCAGGAGCCATGAGACTTCCTGGTGTCCGGAGTCAATGCTGAGTGCTCAGAGGGCAAATCCTCCCTGTCTGTGCCACCACCTCTGCCTGGTCTGTCCTGCTGGTGGGACAGGACATATCCAGAGATTTCAGGAGAAAGTGAAGACTGCAGATGCTGGAGATCAGAGTCGAGAGTGTGGTGCTGGAAAAGCACAGCAGGTCAGGCTGATGAAGGGCTTAGGCTCGAAACGTCGATTCTCCTGCTCCTCGGATGCTGCCTGACCTGTTGTGCTTTTCCATCACCACACTCTCGATATCTAGGGATGGTGATGGTGGTATCTGGTCATTGTCTGTAAAAGGGCTCCTGAAGAAGGGCTCATGCCCGAAACGTCGATTCTCCTGCTCCTTTGATGCTGTCTGACCTGCTGCACTTTTCCAGCAACACATTTTCAACATTGTCTGTAAGAGTTGATTCCATGAGTATGAGTATGTCAGGCTGTTCCTTGATTGGTCTGTGAGACAGCTCTGCACATTTTGACACCAAACTCCAGATGTTAGTCTGGAGGACGTTGCACCATCGAGAGGGCTGATTCTGTGGTTGTATTTTCTGGTGCCTTGTCAGATGCTGAGTGGTCCATCCAGTTTCATTCCTTTGTTGAGACTTTGCAGTGATTAATACAGTGAGTAGCTGGCTGGGCCACTGTCGGGTTGGCAGGATATTTTTCCACCATTGACAATGGTTCCATGGAGATCAGGAGATTCCTAATTCCAGTTATTTTTTCTTGAATTCAGATTCCACCATCTGCCAAGTTGGGATTCGAACCAGGATTTCTGTCATTGGTTTTAATATTTTGGGTAAAAGTTAAATACATTAGGTTTGTTCACTCACTTTAAATATCACTTACCCAGGTTTTGTTTCTTTGTGAAACACTGTCCATTATCCTGTCTCCTCCATCCTTCTCTCCAACAACAAGAGTTTGGAGCACATGGAGTTTCTCTGTCACTAAGACTGAGACAATCCGATCTGCTGCTTCCCTCCCTCCCACTGAGTCAAACTGCCTCACGTGGTGTTCCCGGATTTTGTTCAAACTTTCTCCAATCCCGGTCAAGCCTTATCAGAGCTCATCTTGACCCTTTTACCCTCATCTCAGTAAACCATAGAGTTTCCAACTCTCTTTTCTCCCCCTCCCCATCAGTCTCCGTCACCGATTCACAGATATTGTTCCTTGTTCTGTCTTTTCTGGTTATGTCCTTCTCTCCCATTCTGTGAAAAACTAATATTTGACCTCATGGTTGTTGAAAAATCCTGCTCCATCTCCACTCTCCCTTTCCTTTCTGAATTCCTTGCATTTGGTGTCCCTCATGGACCTATCCTTGGCCCCTCTTGTATCTCCTCTACATACTGACAGGAGGTGACATTGTGCAAAAGCACCATGTTGGGTTTCACATGTACACTGACAATGCCCAGCTCTCCCTCCCCGTCATCCCTCTCCATTACTCCACTGTTGCTCAGTTATCAAGCTGCTAACCACATTCCCACTACTCGATTAGGTGCAGTTTCCTCCAATGAAACATTGTCATGGTTAAACCCGTTGCCTGACCAATTCCTTTCCCTTACTGCTGAGCCCCTCCCTCTCACTGAGAACTATACAGCAGAACTACACTCTTCACAATATTGCAGTTCACTCTTCACAATATTGCAGTTGTTTCTGACGCGAAGCTGACCTTCTGATTAGACGTTTACACAATCCCAAACACCAGGAATTCCAATCTCTTAAACGTTGTTTGTCCCCTCCTCACTCCAGCTCCATTGCTACTGAAACCCCTTACCCGTGTCTGTGTTGCCTTAAACGTGATGAATCCGAAACAGAACCCTTGATTCTGTGACTGGCTCAGAATCTGGTTTCAGACTCCCCTCTCAGTATTTACCCTCAGGCACATCAGTATTTATTCTGTCAAACCCCTTCAGAATCTGGTGGTGCGGTCTGATTGTAGCTGGTGGGAATGGCAGAAGCTGATGTGTTGTATCTGGGTGGAAGGTAAGGACTTGGGGTGGGTGGGGGGAGCTTGCGGGGTGTTCTATCCTTGTTGCAGTTGGAGGTGTGGGTTTCAAAGGCAGAGGTGCAGGAAGTGGAGGAGATACATTGGATGGTATTGACCACATGGGAGGGGAAATTGCAGTCCTTGAAATATTTGGTATTTTGGTATGTTCTGGCTTCACTGGAACACTGCAGTAATCATGAGACAGAGGTGTTGGCCAGGTGTGTTATAGTGACAGGCAGCTGGAAGCTCGGGGTCTGTTTTGCAGCAGAACGTCGATCATCAGTCGCCATTTCCGCCACCTCCACTGAGATGCTGCCAGACACAGGTTCCTGTCCTCTCCATTAACAGCTATGCACCCTCCCAGCCAGATCGTAATCCACTCCTTTGTCTTTCCAAATGTTCCTGTCTCTCTTTAGGTCCTGTCCCTACCTATTATTTACTCTTTAACCCCTATCTCCTGCAGTATAAAGATCTGCAGGTTAGTTGAATTGGCCAAGCTAAATTTCCCATAATGCTCAGGGATGTGTAAGTGAGGTGCATTAGTCAGGAGGAATATACAGTAATAGGGTAGGGGAATGGGTCTGGGTGGGATACCATTCGGAGGGACGCTGTGGACTTTTGGGCCGAATGGCCTGTTTCCACACTGTCAGGATTCTAATGTTCCCAGCTCCCATCGGTTCTGAGGAAGGGCCACTGGACAGATTCCTGTTCCCAGATGCTGCCAGACCTGCTGAGCTTTCCCAGCACCTCCTGCTTGTTGTTCCTGATTGACACCATCCATCCACCCTCCGGGTTTGATTCAGGCAGGGGGAGGATCCCACCACTGACCTCACAATGGGGTCCAGCTGATTGATGGCAGCTTTCCACCAATAGGAAAAGGGGGTGGGACTGGTGGACCAAGTGGAACCAGCTGGTCATCCAAACAATGGGAGTGAATGAGGGGCGTGGCCAGTGGGATGACACGTCACCAGTAACTCCGCCTGTGCAGTGTCACGTGACTCGGCCGTTGGTGAATGTGGGAGAGGCAAACAGGGAAGGGGAGAGTGGCCTCAGAGACAGAGGTAATGAGTCACTTCAGACTGGGAAGTTTTAATTACACTCTGTACGGGTCGTTAGTCTGAATTAGAAACTCTTAATCCCGCGTTTGCCGCAGATGGGAAAATGGCTGCGGCCCTCAGGCGGTGATAGGTCCTGGGATATGGCCGCCATCTTTATTGGGGGCAAGGTACAGTGAGGGGCATGGACATGTCCCCTTCCTAGGATGGGGGAGGTGGGGGATGTGATTTTAGGAGAGGCATTTACACATCAAGCACAAACCAAGAGAAAGGTATGTCTTTATATTCTGTTTTGTTTTGTCAATTTATTTCATAGGATATTAAATCAGAATAATT
This sequence comes from Hemiscyllium ocellatum, assembly GCF_020745735.1. Taxonomy (NCBI): domain Eukaryota; kingdom Metazoa; phylum Chordata; class Chondrichthyes; order Orectolobiformes; family Hemiscylliidae; genus Hemiscyllium; species Hemiscyllium ocellatum. The sequence goes on from NW_026869332.1 coordinate 74,866, forward strand.
GAGGTTGGGATCTCAAAAGTAAGTTTTTACAGTCAATGGAGTCATCAGGATCTGAATATCATTGGCATTTAACTGTGGAAGGAGAAAGGTTTGTCAGTTCTGTTTGTGGGAAAATATCTCCAATATTTTTGTTAAGCAGAAAGATGTACAAATTCGTGGTTGGAACACCCTTTGGGTGTGTGCTCTGTTCTGGGCCATGCAGCTGAGGAAGGAGATATTGGCCTGAGAGGGTGGACAGATTTATCCAAATTACACCTCGTCTCTTTGTAAGAACTCTGATTTAGACCCAGACACCCACTTTATGATGTTAACCTGTAAACTTGATATTTTCAATTACCTGCAAGCTTCCCATTAAAACTCCTTTTAGACTCAAATTCCAGTACCCTTTCAGGTGGGATGTTCCAGCTTCTGACAACTGTCTGTTCATTCAGAAACTGCTGAGGTCCATGTTGACTCTGGGGTTACAAAGGGCTGAATTGAGGTGCTGTCCCTGAACACCCATTGAGATACACTGGAACAGTACAGGAGGCTGAGGGCAGTGTAGGTGTGAGCAGACAGTGACAATAACAGGGCTGCACTGTGAGGGCTGCTTGGCTCAATGAGAGTGTTCTGGAGTTGGGTGTAAACAGAGTGAGGGGAGACGGGGAGAAGGTGAAGCTGAAACTCCGTTTTAGTTCAGGCCGTTCAGAAATTCACATGGTCCCATTGGGAACAGCCAGTTTTTAAGTGATACCTGCGGGGTATTTGTTAACAGTTTTTAATGTATTTTTCCTGAGGGCAGTTGAGAGTTAACCACATTGCTGTGGGTCTGGGGTCACATGTAGGACAGACCAGGTGAGGATGACAGTTTCCTTCCCGACAGGACATGAGTGAACCAGTTGGGTTTTCTAACAATTGACAATAGTTTCATGGTCATCATTCGCCTTTTCCTTCTAGATTGTATTGGATTCCGATGCTGCCATCAGCCATGTTGGGATTCTATCCCTAATCATCGGAACACTGTACGTTTCAATCATCTGGCAGGAATACCATTAAGCCATTGCCTTCCTTTTTTAGCAATGTTTAAATGCAAGTTCCATCATTCTACGTGTACAATGTGAGATAAAATACTGCGGTGTCCATGTGTCGGCCTCTCCAAAAGGTCAATCAACAGAAATTTGTTTGGGGGTGAAATATGTCACTTTTTTGTGGAGGGGGGAGGTGGTTTATTAAACAAAAACGAATCTAAATAAAAATCTTATGCCACGGACATGTAATTTCTGAAGCCGGAGGGGGATTACAGAGACAGGGAGGGTGGTGAAGCCGGAGCGGGATTACAGAGACAGGGAGTGTGGTGAAGCCGGAGGGGGATTACAGAGACAGGGAGGGCTGTGAAGCCGGAGGGGGATTACAGAGACAGGGAGGGCGGTGAAGCCGGAGGGGGATTACAGAGACAGGGAGGGCGGTGAAGCCGGAGGGGGATTACAGAGACAGGGAGGGCGGTGAAGCCGGAGGGGGATTACAGAGACAGGGAGGGCGGTGAAGCCGGAGGGGGATTACAGAGACAGGGAGGGCGGTGAAGCCGGAGGGGGATTACAGAGACAGGGAGGGCGGTGAAGCCGGAGGGGGATTACAGAGACAGGGAGGGCGGTGAAGCCGGAGGGGGATTACAGAGACAGGGAGGGCGGTGAAGCCGGAGGGGGATTACAGAGACAGGGAGGGCTGTGAAGCCGGAGGGGGATTACAGAGACAGGGAGGGCGGTGAAGCCGGAGGGGGATTACAGAGACAGGGAGGGCGGTGAAGCCGGAGGGGGATTACAGAGACAGGGAGGGTGGTGGGGCCAGAGGGGGACTGTTGTCCAAACATCACTGTGATGTACATGGACTGCAGCATTTCAGGGAGGCGGTTAACCACCACTTTCTCCAAGACAAGTAAATGGGGCCAAGAAATACTGGTCTAGGCAGCAAAGGCACCCTCCAGTGAATAAAACCAAGCAGTGACCTCTCTGAGCTGACTTGCTGTGAAGTTAAAAACCTCTCTGGAAATGGGGTGGGCAGAGAAGAGAAACAGTGACATTTCACAGCTGCCCTCAGAGAGACCTCACCCTTGGAAGTACTCAGAGCCAGGGATCAGCTCAGTGAGTTTCAGTCTCTTCAAACATCAATCTTAGTCAGTTTTATTTTATTAAATCTACAATCGTGAGTCAGGTGAGGATTTCTTTTTAATGTCTTACGGTCTCTTGATTGAAAGTTTAAGATATAAAACGTAAGCAATAAGTTATTTCAGGCAGTATTTTTCGAGCAGTAAGACTGTGCCTTTGTCATGGTCTGTAGGTTGTTAAGGCGGAGAGATGGCCTGTTGTAGAGTGGCCTACTGTTCCTGTCGGATGTGGGAGATTAGGGAGAGTTTCAATGAACCTGATGATTTGTCTGCAAGAAGTGTGATTGCAAATCCTATTGGATCACATGGATTGGTGGAGGAGTGATTAAAGGCAGTGAGGAATTGACAGGAGCCGGGGAGTGTGATAGGCGGCAGTCTCAGGATACTGCAGATACAGTCAGGTAGGTGGGTTACCTCCAGAAAAGCTAGGAGGGGTAGGTAGGTACTGCAGGAGTCTCCTGTGGCTATCCCCATCTCAGACAAGTGTACTGTTTTGGAAAATGTAGGTGGTAATAGACTTTCAGGGGAAAGTAGCACTGACAGCCAAGTTACTGGGACTGAGACTGGCTTCTAACATAATGTGAGGTGTATCCAGTTCCACACGATCGATGGTGATAGGGGACTCTCTCGTCAGGGGCACAGTCTGCCTTTTCTGCAGCTGACAGTGAGAGATCAGAATGGGATGGTGCTGCCCTGGTGCCAGTGTCAAGGATGTCTCTCAGAGGGAGCAGAATATTCTCAAAGGGGAAAATAACCAGTGGGAGGACATTGTACATTGGTACCAATGACATAGGAAGGGGAAAGCATGGGGTCCTGAGGAGCAGGGAGATTTGCTAGTGCCACTCGGGAGGCATTAAACCAGTGAGGGAGTCGGGGTAATCCTAAAGAGATAGTGAGAAAAGAGGTGAGTCTGAGGCTGGTACTGTTCACCAGATCAGACTGTCAAGGCAGGCAAGAGCAAGTCACAGAATGAGGTGCGACGGACCAGTTGCACTGCATTTATTTCAGTGCAAGAGACCTGACAGGTCAGGCAGGTGGGCTCAGGGTATGGTTTTGAACATGTGACTGGGATATTACAGAAATTACAGAGGCAGCACTCAGGGATGGATAGGACTAGCAGCTTAATGTTCCAGGGTATAGATGCTATAGCAAGGGGACAACAGAGCAGGGGGAGAGGTGTTTTTGATTTGAGGTAATATTATGGCTGGGCTTCGGGAGGATATTCCTGGGAGTACATCCAGGCAAGTTATTTGGGTGGTACTGAGAAATAAGAAAGGGATGACCATCTTACTGGGATTGTATTATAGACTTTCTCCCAATAGTCAGCGAGGAATTGAGACACCATTTTACCGGCAGACCTCAGTTATCTGTAAAAATATAGTTGCAATGATAAGGGGTTTTAACTTTACCAACATGGCCTCGGAGTGCTGTAGTGTTAAGGGCTTGGATGGAAAGGTATTTGTTCAGTGTGTACGTGAACATTTCTGATTCAGTTTGTAGGATGTACCTACTAGAGAAGGAACAAAACCTGACCTATTTCCTTTATTCATTCACAGGATGAGGCTGTCACTGGCTCGGCCAGCATTTCTTGCTGCGTTTACCCAGAGGGCAGTTAAGAGTCAACCACGTTGCTATAGGTCTGGAGTCCCATGCAGACCAGACCAGGTAAGGATGGCATTTTCCTTCCCTAAAGGTAATGAGTGAACCACATGGGTTTTTTCAACAATTGACAATGGATTCCTTGTCGTAACTAGATTATTCTTTCCAGATATTTATTGAATTCACTTTCCAAAATCTGCCGTGATGGGATTCAAACCCAGGTCCCCAGAACATTATCTGGGTCTGTGGATTAACTGTCTAGTGATAATTTCACTCCATCATCACTGCCTCTTAGGAAATGAGGCAGGGTGAGTGACTGAGTTATCAGTGGGGCAGCACATCAGCGCTAATGACCCCACAGTATTGTGGCTCTGTGGTTAGCGCTGCTTCCTCAGCACCAGAGACCTGGGTTTGATACCAGCCTCAGGCAACTGTCTGTGTTGGAGTTGGCACATTCTCCCCAGTGTTTGTGAGGGTTTCCTTCGGATATTCAAATTTACTCCTACAGTCCAAAGATGTGTAGGTTAGTTGGATGAAACATGTTAAATTTCCCATAGTGTCCAGATGCAGTATATGAGGTTTTGGGATGTGCAGGCAAATCTCTGCCTGATGTGAAAAGATCGTTTTGAGGTCCTGGACAGAGCTCAGTGAGGTGTGGCTGAACGTTTTACATTTCCCGTGGCGGTAAGGGAAGGTCAAAGGTGTGGAGCATGTGTTGGTGGAGGGTGTGGACCTAACAAGGGAGGTGCAGAGGGAATGGTCTCTGTGGAACGCAGATAGCGGTGGGGAGGGAAATATGTCTATGGTGGGGTCTGACTTTAGGTAGCAGAAATAAGAGGTTAATGCGCTGTATCCGGAGATTAGTGGGGTGGAAGATGAAGACCGCAGGGCTGTATTCTTTATTGTGGCTGGAGGTGTGGGGTAAAGGCGGAGGTGCGGGAAGTGGAGGGTATGTGTTGGAGGGCATTGTTGATCAAGTCGGAGGAAAGTTACGGTCCTTGAAGTAGGCCTTTCTGGGATGTCCTGGAATAGAATCCAAAGAGATTAAACGAATATATTACAGACAAAAGATTAACTGGACCAGAGAATAGGACCCCTTAAAGGTCAACAAGGCTGTCTATGGAACCACAGGGGGTGTGAAAGATATGCAAATATTTCACGTCATTTTTACTGGAGAAGTCTATGGAAGCTCGAGAGTTTGGAGAAATAAACAGAGATAACTTGAAAAGTGTCCATGTTACAGAGGAGGTGGGACTGGATGTCTTAAATCGCATCAAGGTGGATAAAGCTCTGGAACCTAATCAGGTGTATCCTGGAACTTCTGGAAATCTAGGGAAGTGATTGTTGGGCCTCTCCTGTGATATTTGTATCGTTGATTTTGACAGGTGAGGTGCCATTATTTTAAAAAAGGTGGTAAGGAGGGGCCATGGAACAAGAGAACAGTGAACCTGAAGTCAGTGGCAGGCAGGTTGTTCGAATGGACAGGATATCCATCTATTTGGAAAGGTAAGGAATGATCAGGGAGAGTCACTGTGGCTTTGTACATGCACAATTGTGTTTCACTAACTTGAGTGAGTGTTTTGAAGTGACAAAGAAAATTGATTAAGCCAGGCGGTGAATGTTGTTTATATGGACATTCAACATGGTTCCACAAAGCATGGTTAGCAGGGTTAGATCACACTGAATGCAGGGAGAGCAAGCCATTACAAAACTACCTTGAATGTAGGAGACAGACGATGATGATTGAGGGTTGCTTTGCGGACTGGAGGCCTGTGAGCAGCAGTGTGCTGCAGGGATGGATATTGGGCCCTTAAATAAATGACTTGGATGTGAATATATGAGGTATGGTCAGTAGGTTTACAGAAGACACCAAAATTGGAAGTGTAGTGGACAGTGAAGAAGGTTAGTTCAGAATACAACAGGAACTTGATCAGATGGGCCATTGGAGCAAGGAATTGCAGACTGAGTTCAAATTAGATAAATGTGAGCTGTTATATTTTGGAAAGGCAAATCAGGGCAGGACTTATGCACTTAATGGTAAAGTCCTGGGGAACATTGCTGAACAATGGGACCTTGGAGTGCAGGTTCATAGTTCCCTGAAAGTAGAGTCACAGGTAGGCAGGGGAGTGAATGCAGCATTTGGTACGCTCCCCGTTATTGGTCAATGCATTGAATGCAGCTGTTGTGATGTCATATTGTGGCTGGACAGGGCACTGATGAAGGCCCTTCTGGAATTCTGTTTTCAGTTCCAATCTCCCTGTTCTTGGAATAATGTTGAGAAACTTGAAAGGGTACAGAAAACATTTGCAAGGACTTTCCTGGGGTTGGACGATTTGAGCTATTGGGAAAGGCTGAATAGGCTGGGACTATTTTCCCTGGAGATTTGGAGGCTGAGAGGTGATCTTATAAAGTCATGAAGGGCATGGATAAGGTGAGCAGTCAGGGACTTTTTCCCAAGTTCGGTGGCTCCAGAATGAGAGGGTACAGGCTTAAGGTGAGAGGGAAAAGATTTAAAGGGGATTTAAGGGGCATCGTGTTCATGTTGAGGGCATTGCTAGTATGGAATGAGCTGCCAGAGGAAGGGGTGGAGGCGAGTACAATTGCAGCATTTAAAAGGCGTCTGACTGGGTACTTGAAGAGGGAGGTTTTAGAGGGATAAGGGTGAACCGCTGGCAAATGGGACTCCATTAACGCTCTCCGTTAATGGTCAATGCATTGAATACAGAAGCTGGAACGTCATATTGTGGCTGAACAGGACGTTGATTAAGCCACTTCTGGAATTCTGTTTTCAGTTTGAATTTCCCTGTTCTGGGAAGGATGTTGTGAAATTTGAAAAGGTTTGGACAATATTTACAAAAACGTTACCAGGATTGGAGGATTTGGGCTACAGGGAGGGGCTGAATAGGCTGGGGCTGAGAGGTGACTTCATTGAGATTTATAAAATCACGAGGGGCGTGGATAAGGTGAGCAGCTGGCATCCTTTTTCCTCAGGTTAGGTGGGTCCAAAACTAGAGCACATGAGTTTAAGTTGAGAGGGCAAAGATTTAAAAGGGAACGAACTGGCAACATTTTCAAGCTGAGTGTGGTGTGTGTATGGGAGGGGCTACCAGATGAAGTAGTGGGGGCTGAAAAATCACAACATTTAAAAGGCTTCCAATTGGGTACATGAATAGGAAGGGTTTTGATGGATACAGGCCAATAGATGGTAAATGGGAATCCATTAGTTTAGGATTCCTTGTTGGCACAGACGAATTGGACCGGAGGTCTGTTTCTTTGATCTTAGTAAATTAAGATGCATTCCTCTCTTTTGTGCAGAGCTAGCTGAAGCGCAGATAATTATCCTTGGAGCTGAGAAGGTGAAGCAGTGATTTCGACCTGGTGCCGATTTTGTTCCAAGGTCTTGAATTTGCAAAGAGAGAGAGGAATTGTTAACCCTGTCACAATTTTTAGTAACTACGTTCAAGTAATTGGCAAATAATACAAGGTGAAAATGTGAACACTATTTTACTCAATAAGTTCTGAGCATCTGGAACAGTCTGAACGACACAGATTCAACAGGTATTTTGAAACAGACTTGGAATTTTACTTTTTAAGGAAAGATTTGGGGGTAGTTGGGACAGATTTGCACCATCTACAGAGGGAGAGAGGACAGCTCCAATGGGCTGAATAGGCCCCAGCCCCTGTGCTCTGTGATACTGCCCCATTCACTGTGAATGATGAAGCTCATCCCAGGGCAGAGAGAGGGAGGAGCCAACCACTCACCTCTCAATCGGCGCCGGCTTGATTGATGGCAGCTCCAGACCAATGGGAGGAGAGGCTGTGTGGTCCTGCAGCCAATGGGTGTGAATGAGGGGTGTGGCCAGCAAGACACCACCTGTCCATGAGCTGTGCAGGAGCAGTGTCACTGGGTCGGGGTGGGAGAGACAGCAGAGGCTGGGACAGAGGCTGTTGGACCTGAATTACAAACTCCCGCTAAATTAAAACTAAAAGAACTGGGGATGATGTAAATCAGAAACAACAACCAGGAGGTTCTGGAGAACCTCAGCAGGTCTGGCAGCATCTGTGATGAGAAATCAGAGTTAACGTTTCGGATCCGGTGTCCCTTCCACAGAACAGATGTTACTGAGAAAAAAAAAGTCCGTTTATGTGCAGAAGATAGTGTGGGGGGATGGGGGCAAGATAAAAGGAGTAAAGGTGGGGATAGAGTGAGAAGAGCGGTTGGATAAAGGAGTGGATAACGACCTGACTGGGGGAGGCTGATTAGCTGTTAATGGAGCCTGTTAGTGGCTAACCATAGGTAGTGTGTAATGACAGGCTGTGACATGAGGTGGCTACGACATGAGGTTGTTAACCTGTGGTTAGCCACTAACTGTCTCCATTGTAAGCTGTTGCCCACTTATATCACTGCACGATTGGAGCTGCTGAGGACACAAACCTTTGGAATATCCTCCCTAACCCCCTCTGTCCACCTTAAAGATGTATCAAAAAATCGTTCTCTTTAATCAACGTTTCCATCATTCATGAAGCATTTTAGGAGATTTGTCAATGTGAAAGGCTTCATACAATGCAGGTAGTTGTTGTTAATGTCTGACATCAGGAGAAACAGGGATGAGCCCTCTCTCTCTCTCTCATACCTGATTAACAGCAGCAAAAGCAGGAAGCACTGAGCATGCTCCAGCCCACAATGGGCCTCGGATTATTGATGTCAGCGCAGGACCAATAAGAGTCGGGGGAACGAGGCTGGAGGACCAGGATGTGCCAGTTGGTCCTTCAACCAATCGGAGTGAATGAGGGGTGGGACAATACTCAACCACATGATAAGCTTCACAGAGCATGCAGGAAGCAATGCATTCAGGATGGTTGTCATCAGAGGATTCAAACCCTCTTTCCACCCCCCCTTCCCTTCACAGTGGACGCAATGTCGGACTCATTGATTTGGTTCTTAGTCTGCAGACAGGAGCTAGGAAACTGAATTCAATGAGAGGAGAGCCAGTGTCAGAACTGGGTGTGGAGGAAAGGAGTGGGGAGATTATTTGGATTTCGGTCAAAAAAGAGAGAAATTGTGAGACTGAGATTTAAAGCTTAGGGGGAACGAGGAAAATACAGTTTAACACTATAATTGTCTTATGAATTTCCATTCTGTATTAACAGTGGTAACTTGTTTTCTCGCTTGTAGAGTACTGAAAGGGTGGATTTGAACATCATGTTCAGATCTGATAGTTACTTGATCCGGGCCGATCTGAATATCATTGGCCTTTTCATGTGGAAGGAAAGGTGTGTATTCTGTCCGTGGGTGAATCTTTCAAATCTGTGTGGCTGGGAAAAAATTACTGAGACACAGCCAAGTCCATGTCAGCATGGTGATTGGGGAGAGAGATTTCATTTGGTTTTGAAATTCTGAAAAATCATGGCACATTTCCCAGGAATAATTAAGCCACAGCTTGGCTTTGTAAAAGGACAAGTCTTTAATTAACCATAAAACCAGAAAGACACAAGGATACCTGCACCTTGGGAAATATTATGAAAACGGGATTGTTGTAAAGGAGTTCATTCTCGATCATGAATTGTAATCCATTGGCGTTGTCACATCGGTTCCAGCGCCATGGGGAAACACTGGAAATGTGATGAATGCAATGTAGGATTCAGTTATTAAACTGTAAGACATGCAGAAAATTTACAACGATGTTGTCAGGGCTCAAGGTTCTGAGCTATAGGGAGAGGTTGGGCAAGTGAGGATTTTATGTTTAGAACAGAGGAAACTGAGGGGGTTCTTTTCTAGAAGTGTATTAGACCATGAGAGGCATGGAAAACGTGAATGCACTCAGTCTTTTTCGCAGTGACTCCACGATTGGAGGGCATCAGTTTAAGGTTAAAGGAGAAAGAATAAAAGTGAAGCTGAGGGGCAACTGTTTTGCACAGAGGGTGGTATGTATATGGACTGAGCTGCCAGTGGAAGTGGTTGAGGTGGGTACACTCACAACATGTAAAAGACATTTGGACAAATACATGGATAGCAAAGGGTCAGAAGCAGATGGGCCAAGTGCAGGGAAATGGGGTCAGTGTGGATGGACATTCTGGTCAGTTTGGGCCAAAGGGCCTGTCTCTGCTGTAGGGCTCTGACTCCAAGTCTTTTTAATATTTCTCCCGCTATTTCTGGTAGCACATTGGGATATATTCCATTAGGGCAATGTCTACTTTTAGCTCCATTAGCTTGCCCCTCTAACTCTTTCGTGATAATGGTTGTTTCTAGGTCCTCACCTTCCTCACTCCCCTTATCAATTACTGGCATGTTCTTCGTATCCTGCACTGTGAAGACTGACTGCTGTGTACTCATATTCCTAAACCCTGCTGGATAGCAATAACTAGGTACAGAACTCTGAGAGGTCTTCTTTGAGCATTTATTGATGAAACATGGCAGTTACATGGATAGCATACATGCAAAACGCATTTAGGCAGTATCGGGTAACTCCCCACCTGTCCGATGTACAGCTCCCATTCTTATACCTTTGTGGTTTGGGACTTTGAATAGAGACTGTCTCTCAGTGTTATCTCCATGGCAACGGCAATTAGAAAGTCTAGTTCAGTTCAGCAGTTTGTGGTTAAACCACATCCCTCCCACCGCGCTCCCAAGGCTCCCTCAAGTATCTGACAGATGCTTCAGTTTCAGTGGGGCTGTCTATCAGGATTCTGATGTGGAGGAGCTGGTGTTGGAGCGGGGTGTGCAAAGTTATAAATCACACAACAGGTTATAATCCAACAAATTTATTTGGACGAACAAGCTTTTGGAGTGTGCAGTGAATTTTAACTTGATCAGGATTATCTCTATGGTAACAGTTAAGTGCTTTAACAATTACAGAGGCCATATGTTCCTCGCACAATAGGTTCCCCTCTAGCAGTGTAAGATGTTATTCTGGCCCTGGGGATAGCTACTCATCATTTTTCTCCCCCAATCCCATCTAGCTTTCTGTCGAACTTTGATGTTTTTTTCTGATATCCTAATTTTTCCTTGGTCTTTGCCAATTTGTATGCCTTCTATTTCAATTTGATAGACTCCCTTATTTCCGGAGCCACACATGGCAGATTACTCCCTTTCCTACATTCCTTCCTTTTCCCTTTTGCTGAGCTCTTCGAAAAATTACCTTGATATTCCTCCACTGTCCATCAACTGTCCCAGTTTAAAGTCTTTGCTGCCCGTCTACATTAACCAAATCCTGCCTCATCCTGTTGTAGTCTCCTTTGTTTAAGCACAGGATTGGATTTAATCTTCCCGCTTTCCATCTGTATTCTAAATTTATCCATAATTATCACAAGTCCTTTATCAGATTACAAGGTGAGGTGATGTTTCCTGGGTGTTTTGGGTTTTCGTTGTCAGTGACCTTAACTTTTGTAGTAAAGTACAGGATAGATATTCACAGCAGAGTATTCTGGACGGTGTGAATGTCCTCACAGTCTAAAACCATAAATCACTGTCGCCCCTTAGTTTAAAATTGCAAAATCATTATCTCCCACATGCTTCCTCACTATCTAAGTTTGGAACACTAATCCACCTGACTATCCTGCTTTTTCCAAAAATCTCCTTTGGTGAAGGTGGTGAGTTTTGGATTCAGCTTTCCAGTTATTACCGTAAGAAGATGAGCACTGGGCACAGGAGAGGCAATGCAGCCCTTCGAACCAGCCCCACCATTTAATACGGTGATGATTGAGCTCACCTCGGTCTCAGCTGGATTTTCCCACCTGCTCTTTCTCACCCTTAAACTCATTGCAAATTCAACATCTGTATCCCTTCAGTAAATTTGCTCATTGCCCTGGCATCCACTGCATTTAGAAAAGCGAAATCCACAGATTCACAACATATCGAGATCGGTACATTCTTCTTCCTGAGAATAGAATAGAGTCTCTATAGTGCAGAAATAGGGTATTCACCCATCGAGTCCACACCCTATGATGAACATCCCATTCCGACCCTCCCATTCCCTGTAACCCTGCATTTCCCGTTGTTAATTGCCTAATCGGCTCATACATGGACCCTGCTGGTAATTGGCATAACCAATCCACCTAACCTGCACATCTTTGAACTGCAGGAGGAAACCAGGACACCAAACAAAACCATGCAGACATGGGGAGAGTGTGTAAACTCTACACAGTTTCCTAAAACTGGAATCAAACCCAGGTCCCAGAGGCTGTGAGGCAATGCTGGCCACTGAGCCACATCTGCTTAAAATCTGCTGCCCCTTATTAACCTCCCCACCCCGCAATTGGCTGAATATATATTCCTTACCTCAGAAATCGGGTTGTCTAAGCGGATGTCTCAGTACAACCCAATGACAGCCCACATGTCCTGTGTGTCTGAATGGATATCCTATACACAACACCCTCCAGCCCACACTTTCTTTCATTTTCCAGAGACAGGTCTCCAGAGGCTTCATTGGGATGACAACTCCCACAATTCCTGAGGCAGGGACCACACGTGTGTGGGGAAACTCGGCACTGTACATGTAAAGAATGTGGGTGGGTTTTAGAGCAAGTGCTTTGGCGTAACTAGTGTAAAGCTTTTCACACTGATTGGTGGAGGGACTAATCTGCGTATAGTATTGATCTGTTGGGGGGGGGGTCAAAGTGTCACCACACCCACATGGGACCAAGTTCCATCCCCAATTCCTCATAACACTGGGAAAAGACCAATGGGAAACAAGGAAGGATCTGACCCATTCTCCCAGACTGAAGGTTCCTCTTCTGTCCAGGATCTGCCAGCTCCCTTTCTGTTTCCTTTTGTTTCATTCTGCTGTTACATTATTGACTTGCAGCAACTGAAGGGAAAGGAAATGAACCCAGAAAGGGTGCAGAGTCTAACCAGGGACGGGAAGTGGTGGCATGGATCTGTTTATCAGTAACTCCATGACAATGGGGAGGGTGTACATTAGGGGGTAGCAGAGTCAGAATGGTGGGAGAGAGTAAGTGGGCTGGAGGGTTACAGCTTTGCGGTGGGGGGGGGGGCAGAAGGGGAAAATATTCCAGAGAAACTAAAATTGTCTGTTCTGAATTTTCTAATCTGTATATATTCCTTTATACAGGGTGAGGATTTGCAGACTGAAATCTCAAAATCATGTGCCAATCATGATTAAGTTAAACAGAATTTGACAAACCAAACATGGGGAATCACTCGGCCAAACTCCTGCAACACTCTCCCACACAGCATTGTCGGTCTCTCTGCGCCAAATGGACTGTGAATGGTTCAAGACAGCAGCTCACTACCATCTTCTCAAGGGTAACTAGAGATGGGGAATAAATGCTGGCTGAGCCAGTGATGCCCATATCCTGGAAATGGTTCTATCTCTAGTTGCTGAACCCCAGTTGATGTTACTGCAGGATGATGAGGGATGCTGAGTGCATCCTCCAGGAGGCAGCACCATCACATTACCCCTGCCTACACCCACACAGTAACACCGCAACGTCACTGGAACAAAAGGCAGTGAAACCAAAGGAGGACTTAGATATAGTTCTTCGAGGTAAAGTCATGAAAGGGGATTGGAACACAGCAGGAACAGGAGACTGAGCTGGGTGGTCAGCTGTTTCCCATGGAATGGTGGAGCAGGATGGCCTCCTCCTGCTGCTATCTCCCAGGTATGTATTCAGCCATGGAGCCTAGGGAGGAAGGAGTGGGCAGGACAGGGATTGTCCAGGAGATTACACCTCTACCTCAGGTTTCAGTGAGGGACGGTTTGACATTTGGCTTTACATCACAAAAAAACAAATTTGCAAACCTTATGTTAAATTTTATTCCACAGTAAATAAAAGTAAAATAATTGAAACTATCTGAATATAACGGTTTTTAAAATTTCAAGTGCCCTTTAGCACAAACTCCTGTCTACTCCCAGACTCCATCATTTTCCAGTTACTCAAACTCCAGGGAAATATTCCTTTCCTGTCTGAACCATTGGTTTGATTTAACTGCTTTTCGATGCTCGTTCTGTGAGCTATGAAACATTCTTTTCTCCCCCATTTCTCCGACCCAGAAATGTGATCACACACAGCTGAGCAACCTTCCCACCATCAACATCATCATTATGTCATTTTGGTTTTTGTTAACATATACTCACCAGCAGTAAACCAGCCGTGTAACCAATTGAATATTTCCAAACAAAGCCTATTACAGCCAAAGCAAACCATTACAAGTGACAGAGTGGGAAGGGACCAAATCAAAGTAGAGTTAAGGGTGAGAGCACAGCGGTGGAGATAAAGCACTGTATCCCCTGTGGTGCCCATCTCTATCTGAAGGCATCAAGAGCATTGATACACACCACATGCTCCTTCTCCAAGGACAACCTGCTGTGTAGCCTTTATCCTCAATCATGGAATAAAATCCCTACAGTGTGGAAGGAGAGCATTGTCCCGTCAAACCCCACCGACCGTCCGAAGAACAACCTACCCAGAGGTAGGAGGAAACCAGACACCTGGAGTGGACCCACACCGGTTGTTGACCAAGGCCGGACTCTAAGCTTGTGCCTGATGCTGTGAAGCAGCAGTGCTACATTTATAATTTAAATCAAAACAGATTATCCCTGCTCGTTGTCACATTACTGTTTGTGGAGACTGACTGCCAAGATGCATCCTGTAGTACAGAAAGTGGCAATATAAATTCAGTCAACTCCAGCCCAGTTAATGTGATTAACAACCACAACATCAATACTCCAACAGTGTCATCATGTGCAAGGTCCAGTCCTGACTGTGATGAACAGTAACTGCAGAATCAGAGTCCTGCAGTGATGTGTGAACTCTACCCCACACGGAACAGGTGGATGACCACTTCCCTGTGTCCACTCAATGGGCTCACAGTCATGTTGAAGACTCGCCAAATCCCTTGTCGCATAGCGAGGTAAGCAGCTCCCACCCAGTGTGAACCGCTGGGGTCTCAGCAGGCGGGATGAATCACTGAATCCCTTCTCACACACTGACCGTCTGAATGGCCTCTCCCCCTGTGTGGGCTCACTGGGGTCTCAGGGGGTGGTGCATTTGAGTGAATCTCTCCCCACACTGGGAGCAAGTGAATGACTTTTCCCCAGAGTGAGCTCGCTGCTGTTTCAGCAGGTCACTGAACGAATCTTTTCCGCGCACTAAGCAGGTGAATGGCCTCTCCACGGGGGGAATGCACTGATGTCTCCGCTGGTGAGAGATTTGAATGAATACTTTCTCACACATGGTTCAGGTGAAGGGTCTAAATCCACTGAGACATCTCTGGTGCCTCAGCAGATTGTAAGATCGAGTAAATCCCTTTCGCATACATGACAGGTGAGCGCCCTCTCCACAGTGTGGCTGTGTCGGTGAGTGTCCTGCTGGGAGGGGGAGATAAATTCCTTCCCAAAATCCACATATTTGCATACCCTCGTCCTGGTCCCGTCATAATGGTGTCTTCCCAGATCACATGACTGGTTAAATATTCCACCACATGCATAACATGGGAATGATTTCTCTGGGCTGGGAATGCTGCTTTCCCTTTCCATATTACCGATAAGGATCAGGACCTGCGGAATTGGATGACTCTGCAGTTGATGTGATGTTAAAGCTGAGTTTCCCATCTAGGAACACTCTCTCTCTGTAAAACAAGATTTTTTTTTCCCCTGTCATTACTACAACTCCCAACACCAGCTCTCCAGCCAGTTCTCCTGAACTTCTAAATTTGGACTAATGCCCAAATTACCTCAGTAATGTGTCTTTCTCTCATTTGTTTCTGAAAGTAAATTAGGAACATTTTGAATAACTTTACGCATTTTACCAGAAGAACCCATACCTATTCTATCATTTACAAGTTTTAACTCATGAGAAATTTGTTCCCTGCTCCAATGACAGTTATAATGCTCTGACCACTTCTACAGAGCCAGTGCAAGTCAATTCTAACAATTATCAATAGTTTGTACCTAAACAGGATGCCCCACAACAGGAAGTACTTTGACACTCAATACCCTTAAATTGTGTTTTTTCTTAAAGCTCCTCATGTGTCCGGCAATCTGGCAATACAATTGACGATATTTTATACAGTAACCTTACAGTCTCAATTGCCATTTCCAGTCCATGAAGCAGCCAGTAACATGTATCAGTGAATTGAATTCTAACCACAGTATTGCTCTGGCTGGAGAGATTGAGGAGTATGAAACTGTCTTCTCTGGAGTATCTAAAATAAAACACTTGAACAAAATTCTTCAAGAGTTCGATAGGACAGATACAGGAAGGATGTGCTCCTGGCTGGTGTGTCTGGAATGAAATCAGCACTAACTGTGGTATCTTTACCCAGCATCCCCTTTAGCTGCATAAATGTTTAAGATATATTTGCTGCTCTTATTCCACTCTCTTGATCACTCCTGTTTGAAACTGCTGTAGTGTTGGGTGCCATGCAAATTGATAACATTTGATTCCCATCCCAAATCCCCTCTGTTTCTGTGTCTCACTTTAGTTCACCGAGACCGTCATTCAATCTGACCTCTTTACAAACCCTGCCCTGATATTTCCTCAGAGGGCTCAGAATGAAATGTTCACAGAATTATTACTGCGCAAAAGGAGGCGATTGGCTCATCAGCTCTCCAAAAGATCACCTCACCGAATGCTGTTCTTCTACCTTTACCCCGTAAACCTTCCCATTCGTCCTCTTCCAGTAACTGTTCAATTCTATTCTCTTCATTGTACCTGGCTCCACCACACTCTTTGGCAGTGCATTACTGACCATAAACATTCTCTGCATGAAAACGTCACATGTTATTCCTTTCTCAATCTCTCTACATCGGTACCTCCTCATTGTTGATTCTTTCATGAATGTGAACAGTTTGTCCTGATCTACTCTCACTAGACCCCTGTTGGAGGTATCTTTACCCTCTATCCCCCGGGATGGTGGATATCATCTTCCCCCGGTCACAGGAGACTAGTGCGAGACCATTCAGGTGCTCTCACTGTAGGACTGTGTTCAGTACACCATCCAGCCTCACTGTACTCCAGAGAATATACACTGGGGAGAGGCCATTCACCTGCTCGGAGTATGGGAAGCAGTTCACTCAGATATCCAGCTTGATGAAACACCAGCGAGTTCACAAGTAACCACGGCGATTGGGTTTGTTTTGTTTGTTCATGGGATCATGGCATCACTTGCTGGGGCAGCATTTGTCATCCATTCTGACTGCCCAGGAGATGGTTCAGAGTCAACCCCATTATTAGGGTCTGGATTCACGTGCCGACTGGACCAGGTCAGAATTAACAGTTTCCCAGGCCCAATGACATGAAGAGTTGATTTCTGGTCTATTATCCTATTTCGCAAATAGTAATGAATAATGTTTGCAGTTGAATTAAAAGTGAAAGACCAAAATGGGTTTTATTCTGATTGAGCACGTCCTCTTGTTTTCTCAGTTGTTATTGACAATCTCATTCCCCCCGCACCAGAACCTGTTCCAGAGAGTGTTACAGAAACAGCAGAATGGTCAGCTGCAGCTGGTCACCTGACCGGTCACTGGACCCAAAGGTTCACTCTCCACAGATGCTGCCAGACATCCTGAACATTTCCAGCAATGTCTGTTTTTGTTTCTGATTTCCCAGCATTTGCAGATCGTTAGTTTTTCAATATTCATCTTGTCTGTTGCAGAGGAGTTTATTGATAAATTTAGAGGGTTTTGAAAATTGCAAGTTAAGCCACAAATCTGCGATGATCGATTGAGTGGCAGAGTGGGTTGAAGGGGTGAATGGCCGCCTCCTGTTCCAATGGAAGTTGTCCATCTGCAGCTTTTGGTAACATTTCCCCTCACTGTTCACTTCACCTCCATGTCTAACACACTGTTACTGACTGAACAAACCTCCTGTGTTTTCACCAAACCTGCTGATGTTCAGTGGCTCCCTGTCTTGCCACCCGGGTTTAACTCTCATGGAATGCTGTCTTGTATTACTGCGGGAATGCCCACAAAGGACTCAGCCGGGGTTTGTATCCCCTGAGATCCACAAACCCCATTTATTTCCTCCTTCCTCTCTCATTCTGGCTATTGAATTCTCAGTTTCAATCCATTCTCCTGTCATGCTCTTCAACATGTCCATGTGGGTGGACTACAGGCAGCTGGGATTTAATAAAGCGAAGTGGGGATTAGGCAGAACCACGAGGAGAGGTGCCAGCAAAGACCATTCTTATTGTAACAGCAGAGTTTCTCCGTGGCCCAGTGAGTGCTGAGATACCTGAGATTATGGGGGAGGCAGATTCAATCAGGGATTTGGGAAAACACTCAGACACTCACCTACCCATCTGATTGTTAACTCAGATAGAAAGACAAAATAATGATACACATTTAGATAACAACTTTGACCTGGGGCAATGAAACATGCTTCAGACCCAACGATTCCAACCTCAAATCTCTCAACCCACAAAAACAATGCTTCGTCCGTCTGCCAGGTTGTCCCTCAGCCTCCTCTTGAGAAAAACATTTTGAGTTGTTCAGCCTTTCCTGGTGATTATAAGCTCTATGTTCCTGTAAGATTTGTGATGAATCCTTTCTTATTTTTCTGTTCCTTGTGAGTTATGCCAGCTGATCTGTGCAGGTTTCGGTTGGAGTATTTGTTTTGCAAATTCATTCTCACACAGACAGTGTGAAATTGCTGTAAAACAGAAGGAAAGGATTAAGTGAGAACCCACAGAAACACAAAGGCAGCGTGTGTACCTGAGCTGAATGAACCTGACATTAGAAAAACGTGACGACAATCACAACTAGTTAGAATCACAGAATCCTGTAGGTGCAGAAAGAGGCTATTCAGTCCATCGAGCCTACAATGAACTGCTCTCCCACCCTACCTCCATAGCCCCACATTTACCATGGCTAACCCAACCGGCCTGAACCTGCACACTGCAGGCCATGTGAGCATGGCCAATAGAACAAACCTGCACATCTGTGGGAGGGTCGCAGATTACATCCAAATGCTCGGAATTGTGGATGAAGGCTCACGAATATTTGACTCTGACACAAATGTTCTGTTTTTAAAAAATAAAATCTGGGTGAAACTGCAACCAGAAAGATTTCCAATTATCTCTGGAGTAAGAGAAATCAAAACTTGTGCCTCTGACCCAGGGGCCACAATGAATGTTAAAGAGGCCTGGGAAACATCAGAAATGTAACAGGTTGTGAGCAAGGTGGGGGTGAGACATGGACAAAAAGACAGTCTGTCACACGGGGGAAGAAAAGCGAGATTAAACAGCAGAAGTGGTAGTCCCTCAAGGTCAGATGGAATGGAATTAGGGCTGGGAAAGAAACCAGGAAACAAGGTATGCAGCTGTCAAATACTTTGGAAAAACAGATTGTAACTACATAGAGGGCAGATTTCACAGTCTGAAATTGTTGCTCTTATTGGTGAGTACAGAACATTGTAAAGCCTGGTTAGTTCTATTACAGCAACATACATAGGATGGGCCAAGTGGCCGCGATCTGTGCTGTAAGTTTCTGATATTTTTATCTGACATTTGGAGTTCAAGTCTGATGACGTTAATACATTTTCAAATTGGACTGGAGTTTAATATTCTGGAGAAATGACAAACAAATCACATTGATCCTATTCTGGTCCATAGCCCTGCATGTTCCAGCATTTAAGTTACATCCATGTCCTGCTGGTTGGACAGGACATACAGGGATGGTGATGGTGGTGTCTGGGACATTGTAAGGAATGATTCTGACTGTGTAAGGCCGTTGGTTGACAGCCTGTGTTCCAGCTCACCCAATACGATGCAGGCAGGGTGAGAAACTACATTTGGAGCTCTTCTGCTCACCAGTTCCTTTCCTTCCTGCTTTTATCTTATTTATTTCTCTCTCACTCACCCCCTTGCAGTCTCTGACACAAATGTCTCAACTTTGAATCATGATACCAGGATAACCCTGTACCCCGTGTCTCACTACTTTCTGAATAAGCCTTCCATGGGGAACGTTATCAAACACATTGCTGAAATCAGTATACACCACATCCACTGCTCTATCCTCACAAATATGTTTGTCACATCCTCAAATAATTCAGTAAGATTTGTGAGGCATAACCTGACGCTCAAAAAGCCATGCTGGCCATCTCTAATCAATCTATGTTTTTCCAAATAAATCCTGTCTCTCAGAATCCTCTCCAATAATTTGTCCACAACTGATGTAAGACTGACTCATCAATGATTCCCAGGATTATCTTGATTACCTTGTTTGAAAAACGGAATAACGTTTGCAACCCTCCAATCATCTGGTATGACTCTAGTGGATAGTGAGGATGCAAAGATCATTGCCAATACACAGTAATCCCTTCCCTCGCTTCCCATAACAACCTAAGTTATGTCCTTTCTGGCCCAGGGCCCTTCTCTACCCCCATGAGTTTTCAATATGTTCATCACATTCTCCGTCTTAACATGGATTGGTTTGACCATATCAGCCTGTTTCCCATTGTCCTCACAAAGAACAACGTCCCACTCACTCATGAGTACTGAAGCAAAGTACTCATTAAGGACCTCCCCGACCTCCTCTGACTCCTGGCACAAGTTTGCTTCACTATTAGGGGTATACATGTGGAATTATGTCTCAGCACTGAATTAATATAAAGATATTGCAGTGTACAATCACTCGATTACTTTGAATATTGAACTATATTTTAACTGAGAAAAAAGTTGAATTGATTTGATTATATTTCACTTCACGCTAAAATTTATTGTATTTTGAACCACAATAAGAGTTTCGTTTTTACATATATAAAACTTAATTAAAATTAATCGCACGTTTATATACAGAAAATAGAATTACCATCTGCTTGTTCCTTCCATTTTCAATGAATGTTCATTTTGAATTTGTGGAAGGTGTACATTGTTGAAAGGAAGGGGAATTGTCTTCAGCTGAATATTCACATTGAATGACTGATGTATTTTACAAATCAAAGTACAATAATCATACAGTTTTGTCAATTTGTATTTCAAAGAATTGTCATGAGATTCCTGTTTATTTAAGTCTATCACTCCTTTATTCTGTTGTTATTGTAAAATATTGTTTAATTTCCAGTCCATTACACACAGAAACTACCTAATCAATTCCCATTCAAATTACTGCAATAAACAGCTGATTAGTTTTCATTTGTGTAACCACATTAAACATAATATTACAATCCTGCCCGTCCTGAGTGGGAACATTATGAAAGGAGCTTGTGGAGCTGTGGCAGTGTCTCTATTACTAGACCCGAGAGAAGGTTTCAAGTCACACCTTCAACAGAAATATATGAAGAGCTGCTCTGAATGGTGATTAGAGAGTACCTAAGCACAGATTGAATTGCTTTTCAATCTAATTTTAGATCTGCTTTTGACTATTACATCAATAATCACAAAATCTGATACTTACTTGAGTCAGGTTACCAAGAAATATGTGTTGGAAAATTCGTTTTTGCCACGTTGCTTTTACAAAAGTCTGACATCTGTCCCTGTTTTCTCTAACTGTAAGAAATCTGAAGAGGATTTTCACTTTTACGAAAAAAGTGGAGCTGTTTCCCATATAAATTAATGCTTCTTCAACCAACGCCTTTTCAGCTTATGAAAGGTTTCATAATAATGCTTTACTTTCGGATTGTGGGGATATCTGTATCTAATTCTGTCGCTTATAAGTTCCTGGAGAATATTTGAAAATGTTGCAGAATTAAACATTCTAAGTAATGAGATTGATCTTTGTTTAGTTGCAAAGGGGCAAGTCCAAACAATTGAAACACATTAAACATTATTTTCTAGTTATATACATTGGAAAGAAAGTTGATATCTTCTTCAGTAAACTAACAAATGCTCCCACCTATTACTTGTCAGTCAGCTGATTGCCTACTTTGTAACTAAATATTGTGATTCATCTAAATATTACTCTGTCCTTTGATCAAAGTGAATTTGTAATTGTTGTTCAGTCTATGAATTGCCAGAAACTTGTTTTTATTTTTCCATTCACCTGTTCTTTTTGACCGTAAGGTTGAAATACTTTGAAAATATTGGAGTTTGTTCATTTAAAAATAAGGTTTGCACATCTCTCACATATCTCATTTCTTGTATTATGATTCAAGAATGTTTCCTGGTGGAATTCAAGTAAATTCCAAACATTTGTTCACTTCAAATAAGATCTGTAATTGGGTATTATGTTTCAGCTGGTTACATTGACATTGATTAGGTACTCATTCAGAGAGATCAACTGGCAATTATAAACTATTTGCAGGATTATTGAATTGAAAGAGAGATACAGACGGGCAATCATATTTTGGAAGGAATTGCTTTTTCATTCAAACGTGTCGGCTGTTCAAGAATTCTATATTGTGTTCCATTGGTTTTCTTGTCGAGAAATCAAATTTATAATTCATGTGAATTTTAATGTGTTCTGTATTTGTATCAGATTTAAGAATAAAAAGACGAGAAATTAACATGAAAACTTCAGTGAATAGAAAGCACAGTAAACTAAATTGACAGATGCAACCTTTAGTATTACCTCTGAATATTCAGACAAATATTTCTAATGTCAAAAGAGCATGGTGCTGGAAAAGCACAGGTCAGGCAGCATGCGAGGAGCAGAATCGACGTTTTGGCCATGAGCCCTTCATCAGGAATCTTTTTTGATGATGGCTGAATGCCCGACAGGCCGATACTCCTGCTCTTTGAATGTGCCTTCCCTTTTCCAATGCTACAGCTTTCCTCACCTTCTACAAATATGTTTAATGAACATGAACTGAAAATGTTAGCATCAGCAGTTGAACAAGACCAAATTAACACATTTTTTGCAATATTTATAGTGAAAACCTGTTTGAGAACATGCAGAAAATTCGATCGAACATCTCTTGCCGTTAGAATCCTTGGCCATTCATAATAAAGAATAACCATGCTTTGAACAACCAATATGGTGAACTGAAATACCAGAGGACACCGATTGTATTTATTGGAGGGAATGATAACCAGATCCTTACTGTGATAGTGGTGATTGATCTCCTAGACAATAAAATTTTACTGTGATTATTCCACTGAACAGTAATTAGATGGTCATGAAGATCTTTGTGTGGCTTTATGTGCAGCGTTTTGTTTGAACATTGATTTCAGTAACATTGAGATATTTTACAAGATTAACAATTGACACTTAAAGGTAAGTTTTAAATGCAACGTTTAAAAAAAATGTTAGTTTTGGATAGCGAAACACAATTCGAAGTTTATCGAATCCCTACTGTGTGGAAACAGGCCATTTATCCCAACAAGTCTACACTGACGTTGCAAAGAATAATCCACTCAGCACCATTCTTCTCGCAGATTACTGGACATTTACCCTGACTAATGCACATAACCTACACATCCCTGAACAGAACGTGCAGCTAAGCATGGCCAATCAACCTAACCTGCATATCTTCGGATTGTGGGAGAAAACCAGAACATACAAACTCCACACATACATGTGTCCGAGGATGGAATCAAACCCAAGTGCATAACACTGTAAGACACGAGTGCTAACCACTGATCCTCTGTTCTCAATGCCCAATTCCCATGCAAGAAGTGAAAAAGTGAGAGACGTGCAAAATAAAAATCACTAACAAATCATGAATGAGCAATAATTAGAAAATTAATATGATCAAAGGACACAACAATATTCAGGTGAATTTCATTGTTTAACAACAAATTTGGGAATGAGTTAACAAATGACTAACGAGAAGTGACATTTGTTTGTTTTACTGATGGAGAAATTGACTTGCTTTTCATCTTTGCAACACTGCAGAAAAGTGGTTTATGTGCCTGAAATGTTTGAAGTAAGCTCTTTCCAATAAAAAAATCAATGCAATTCCATCGACTTATTCATCCTTAAGACTCAAACATTATCAAATACTTTCCAGGAATTTAGAACCAGCAGAATTAGTCACTTTTATTTCGGGAACGCAAATAGAATAAACAGCAGATTCTGTGAATTAGTCAGTCAATGCGATTATTCTGCTGAAGACAACATCCCTTCTTTGCACAATGCTCAACTTCGAAAAATTCAAAATGTATTGTCATTGTTTAATGAGACAATACAGAGATGTTAATTCTTTTTGATTTGACTTAACAAAACGTCGGAATGTTACATGATTTTGTTGCGTGAAAAATACTTAAATCTTATTGTGATCAGAAATACAACAAATGTTCGCATCGAAGTGAAATATATTTAAATTAGTTCAACTATGTTTCCGCGAGTAAAGTAAAAATTCATATTAATAATGATTGAGATTATATACTACAATATATTTAGTTATTAATGTAAAGAGCCGTAATTCCACATTTACGGCAAATACTGGATTGAATAATTATTAGGTATGAGCAACAACGGAATATAAAATTCGATCAATGAATTTAGAAATAATGAGAAATCTCGTTTTGCTATGTGACTGAGGAATATTTGAAAACAAACAGGAATTGTTGCAGTGAAAAGTAATTGTTGGTCTGTGAATTTAAAGTCTGTGACTATGGAGATCATTCAAATAAGCAAACATTAGACAGTCACAATTAATGTTGGATGCGAAGTCCTTGGACCCATTGTGGGAAACTTGACCTGAAAATCAAGTTTCATGTTGTAGTGTTGGTACTCAGAAAATATTGGTCAAATTAAAATCTGAATCTCATTTTACTTGTTCAAAATACTTTCTTAAACAATTGTGCAAGTATTATCATGACAATGACGTGATAATTAATGTTGCAATATGAGCAATGAAGATGATTCAATATTTCAAAAACACATTGCTGTGATGTTGATTGGATATTTATTAAAATTGGTAAATTGTGGAATAGAATATAGTAACTAGCTTTATGAATTGAAGAAAAACTGAACCAGTGATTATAGAACAATTTTTTTCTTTCTTGACTAAAAAATGCAGAAAACACAAGAAATACGAATTTCTATCAAATAGTTTCCTCATGGAGACATGTTATTTTAATTTAGATGATTAATATTATGAACAGAGTTCAGACATTTGTGTCAGAATTTGGGAGAAAGTTAATAGATAATGAAAGTGAGCATGAAAGTGAACAAATGATGCAGTCAATGATATTTGGTACATAAAGTAATTATAAAAATTGTTCATTATTGTACAGTGATGAATAATGTTGGAATAGAAAAGACAAAAAAGAATCAATATGTTCAAAGCAGTTCTTTTCTTACAATTAAATGAAACCAATAATCATTTTGCACAGCACGTGATTTTAAAACACAGTCATTTCATGTGTTATGTAAACTGAAAACTACTTCCATTTTGCAAAAGTGGAGTCTTTCCCAAATTCAAAATTTATGTCTGCTGAATTATACTTCAAAAATGGTTGTAATTTGTAATATCTCTTGCACACAAATTTAAAATAAGTAAACTTAAAGATTATTAGAATGACAAAACGTTTGTTGTTTGCATGATTTTGTTACAGTCAATATCTGTGATAAAGTAGAAGCATTGTTTTAAGCAACATAAATCATCTTTAACTACTGAACTGAAATAGAAGATATCAATTGCACTTGTTGCATGGAATAGTAAACAAATGGTTACTGTTGTCATTGGTTTCAGGAGCAATAAGGTATTTTACTGAACAATAATCAGATGGTGATGGAAGTCTTTGTGTTGCTTTATGTGTATTGTTTAGTGTGAACATTGGGTTCGATAAAATTGACATATTTACATGAATTAGGAACAGATCGATAATTGGGTGGGAATGACCTGATTTAAAATCAGACAGTTTTTAATATTTACGAGGATTGCTGAGTGAAACGTTCTTAAACCATCATGCAATTAACGGGATAAGTAAGAGGTATGCAAATTGAACTTTCAAATGAGCACACCCTGATATTTTCACACCATTTAAGTGTCATACTCAATATAACTAGATGACTGGAAAGCTAAAAACAAATCTCACACAATTGATAAACTGACCAGTAATTAAAAATTAATAAATAATAGCAAGTGGCATTTATTTATTTTACTGAGAAGTCATTGGTCTTTCCTCATAGCACTGGAGCATAAAATTCTGTGTTGTATTAATTAAGATCTACAGAACAAGAGAAAATTAATGACTATCATGACTTTGTATATTTAAGCTTTATGACTGCAACATTCTCAAATATTTTCTGAGGAATATTGATTGAGTGGAGTTAGATACATTTTGCTCTGAGTGACCAGAAGAAAGTATATAGCAGATACTGTGAATATTGGAATGGACGATTATACCTCCAAATAATCTACAGACATTGTGACTGGAAATATAGTATGTGTCAGCATCGAAGTAAATTACAATCAAATCAATTCAAAAATGTTTCCAAGTTTAAAATAAATGCAATATTCACAATGATTGAGAGATTGTACATTGCAATGTCCTTGCAGTATTTATTGCACATAAGCATAATTCCACATTTGTAGCCCTTACTGGATTACACAATTATTAGATATAAGATATATTAGCAATAAAGGGATTTAAAAATACATATTCGTGAATTTGAGAATAATGAGATATCCCATCTTGATATTAGACTGAGTAATATGTAGAAATGAAGAGTAATATTGTAGGGAAAAGTAATAGGAGCTTTCTGAATTTCAACGGCTGAGATAATTGTTATATTTCACCTGAGCAAAAATCAGACATTTATAATGAATGTTGCCAGGGAAATTCTTGGTCGTTTGGTATGTGCATGGGCCTGAACAAATAGGTATTAATATAGTAGCATTGACAATCAGAAATAATGATTGTTTTTTTTAAACACCGCATTTTTACAAAGTCTATGTTAAATTGCTGTTCAATTATTGTAATTGATAATTGCTTTAAGAATCCTAACAGATAAATTGACTTAATATTTTTGAAAACACTTTTCTCTGATGTTGATTGGATATTCATTAAGATTAGGGAACTGAAAATTAAAGCATAAAACTTCGCTCTATGATGTGAAATAAAAACTTTCAGCAGCAATTGAAAAAAAGATTTTGTTTAAAAATGCAGGCATTGCAAGATTTATATGCTTCCAAGAGTTTTCTTGAAGAGTCATGTCAATTTTATTGATGTAATTTTTATCACAATAAATCCTTTGACATTTATTTCAGAATTAGGAGGGGAAGAATTTGGCCATGGATGGGACTTTTACTGTGAACAAAACATAGAGTCAATGAATTTCATCTGGAAAGGAATTCTCATAATTGTGTGA
Source organism: Hemiscyllium ocellatum (assembly GCF_020745735.1). Classification (NCBI taxonomy): domain Eukaryota; kingdom Metazoa; phylum Chordata; class Chondrichthyes; order Orectolobiformes; family Hemiscylliidae; genus Hemiscyllium; species Hemiscyllium ocellatum. Next base: position 101,767 of record NW_026869332.1, read on the forward strand.
TTATTGTTCACTGACATCTAATATGGGAGGAAAAGGAGAATTGTCAACATTTCCAAGCAATATTTTTCTTACCGTGAAATGAAAATAAAAATCATTTTGGAGGGCAACTTGTTTGAAAAAAGGAAGCAGTCATTTCATTTGACATTTGAGCTGAAAACTCGTTCCCGTTTCCCCCATTGTAGTCTTTACAATAATTTAAAACTTCGTGTTGGTTGAACAAAAGAACAAATTGATAAAATCAAAATGTTTCCTTGTACACTAAAAAAAGTAAATGTAAAGCAATTTTATCCTGAAAATTATATCGCTCTGAATGTAATCATTTCACACACAATAAATGTTTATGTTGAATTGAAATGTCATCATAGCTGTAGAAGTGTTTTCCCCTGACAGGGAATGAAGACTCAGGAGGCAGGCTGAGCTGAGGCATGTGCAGCAATCAGTTAATGAAGGGATCATCCCCGAGGCCAATCACGGAAGGGAGATCCATGACACACTGTAACATATACAGTAAAAAGCAGCATTTTATGGACTTTCTGCATCACAATGGCCACATGCAATGTGGTTACAGCCCTTCCCTCCTCATCCAAACACCCAATTGAATCACATAATCGCAGATCGGCATTCTCATGGACATCCCCATATTCCAATTGGGAACTTTCCATGCGTCTTATTGACATAGATTCCAAAGTTATTCCTGAACTCTCTCGGGCCTCTCAGGATACCTTATCAGTTGGGAAATTTTGAAATCTGCTAGTCATTATATCAAAGCCAATTACTCCTTATATTTTTCACTGTCTTATTTATGTACGTACGAAGAAATAGAAAAGACAGTTAATTTTAGCTTACTTGCTATAAGATTAGTAATATGACTTGTGTTATAAAGTTCGTTATATTGTGTAAAATTATACAGCTACTCTTTCTGTCAGCACTTCATAATTCATGGGCAATCAACATCATACCGTGAAGTTAATTCCTAAAACTAAGTAACTTCAAATCTCAGTCTAAATGCTTTGCTATGATGTTTATAGTAGGCATTGGTTACATGTATCAAACTTATGTTGCAAATTTCCCCTATTATACTCAAGAATCTGTAATTAGAACCTTTGTTTAATGTTCTGAGTAACTGTAAAATAATAACTATATCTGACAAATGAACTCTTCTGTTGTCATAATAGCTGCTTAGTGAGTTAACTGGGCTGCACCCTGCAGCTGCTGTTTATTCATTTATTGGGACAATTATACTTTCATTTATGAAGATCAGGATTGGTCATTTGTCTGTATGTCGGCATGCTCTTATAAAGAAATGTCTGGAATGTTGTAGTCCCGGCGTTGGACTCGGTCCATTGGTAGTGTGCTTTCTTTTAATTTAAGGCTGGAACAGAATGTTAGTCTAGTTTATCACCCCCTGACACCTTGTATTTTAGTTCTAAGGTAGGCTGCCTGTTTTTGAAAGTCAGGCATTTTGTATGAGCCGATATGGACCATTCTATTCCAGGTGGGGGCAGCCCAGAACAGCAAATCAACTAAGATTCAAGTATTGAAATAAAAATCACCGTTCGCTACCATTGGTATCTGTAAAATGCAATGCGTTCATGTTACTGAGCCTTAACTACACACTTAAAACTAGATACACTGGATTTGGTCAATTCTTAACTATTAGATATAAGCAACAATTAATCTTAAACACATTTCATAGCGAATTTAAAAATGATTAGAAATCTCATATAGCTGCCCGTCATGTGTAAAAATGAACAGCATTTATTGGAGTGTAAAATAATCACACCTCTCTTAATATGTCAGGGAAAATATTAATCCAATGATTTCTGTGAACATTCAAATGAGAAGGGAACAGATATTACCTGTGAGTGTTGGATAAGGAATCATTAATTAGTTTGTATTTGTGTTATCCTGGAATAAAAGAACCTTTTTTTAAAAATAATGACACTAAGAAATACTGGATTAAATTAAAATGTGAATTTGACGATGTTTGTTACAAAACCTAAACTGTGTGATTTTTGGAATGACAATGAATTGATAATTAATTTTAGAACTTTGGCAAAGTAAATGATTCAATATGTCTAAATGGATTTGCTCTGATGTTGAATTGATATTTCTTAATCTGTCAGCCGAGAATGCAAATTCTGGCATGATGATGTGGCAAGACATTAGACATTCAGTGAGCATTGATCAGAAATGGTTTGTCATTCAAAATTCTCAGATCTTCACAATTTCTATACTTGGTTTCTCTACTTTTCTTCTGAAGAAATATAATATATAATAAGAACAAATTCTGCATTGTACTTAATTCATGCAATTTTTCATCTCATCAATATTTAGACATTTGAGTCAGAATTATAAAGAAAGTAAGTCATAAGGGAGATTTATTTTCACAGAAGCATACAGTCAACAGCATTTATCAATGTGTTTGTTTCGATGCTGTCTCTGAATAAACAGGTAAATACATTTAATGGGGATCTTTTGACAATGTAATGAGCCACAATTAAATTTTTATCATAATATTTGGCTTGGAAATCAGAAAAAAATCCTATATTCAGGACTTGCTTCATCTCGATACATGTTACGTGTAGTATCCTCAGTCATAAGAAATAAGGTGTCATCATGGGTCTGGGAAAGATATAGTGTGTAAATTATAATAAGGTTTCTCTTACGTATCTTTGGATCTGGTGAGACTGTGATGTTTGCTGTGATTATTCATCCTGAAAACAATAAGGCACGTACAAAGCGTATTTCACCGAACAGTAATTTGGTGGTCTTGAAGACCATTACGAGTACTTTGATTTCAATAATGTTGAGCTGATTTCCATGATCTGGGAAATATTTTACAACATTTTACGAAAATTCTGGATTCTCAGCATTCAATGGGTTTCATGAAAACACCCTTCATTAGTCGTCATTATCAAGCGTGGTGTATAATGCTCAGGCACTGGCTGCAAGTCAAGGTGCCAGGAAGTCTGCATAAAACTCTTCAAAGCTCAACTCTCGGGCTGGTTGTGACTGGAACTCTCGAACCTTTGTGACCTCTTTGACTGGTCTTTCCACAATTTTCTGGAGCTGATTATTTTGTCTAATGTTTGCTTTAGTTTGGCCTTTTTAGTTCCGATTTCTCCAGCGGTCGGAATATTTAGAATGTTCAATTATGTGCGACAGGTCACTTGACGTTACTGGACAGGGAAAATATGATTGGGAGATGCCGGTGTTGGACTGTGGTGTACAAAGTTAAAAATCACACAACACCAGGTTATAGTCCAACAGGTTTAATTGGAAGCACACTAGCTTTTGGAGCGACGCTCCGTCATCAGGTGATCACCCGATGAAGGAGCATCGCTCCGAAAGCTAGTGTTTTTCCAATTAACCATGTTGGACTATAAACTGGTGTTGTGTGATTTTTAAATTTGTACACCTCAGTCCAACACCAGGATTTCCAAATCAGATCAACCATGAGTTCGTTGAATGGTTGAGCAGACTCCTTGCGCTGAATAGCATACTTCCACTTGGTTTAACATTTCGTCTAACGCCTTATTTTATTCATAAGTTCAGAATTGTGAGGGGATGGGATGAAGTGACATAAAAGGTTTATTGAACAGATCAGACACAGCAGGAACAAAGCTCATAAACTCAGGAAGAAGAAATATGCTGTGGCCTGGGGCAACAAATGACACTGGGCCCAGCACAGGTGGCTGTGTACAGAAGCTGTGATTGCTGAAGAAAGTTGCTAGATATTATACAGTTGGCAAGTCAGTGATCACGCTGGATGATGGATCGTTGAATGATTCACACACAGCAGAAAGTTGTGAAAGAATGAAATGTTTGTTTCATTGGAGACATTTTCTGTGGTTCCAATTCCGATTGACTGTTTGAAATACTGATCAGATTTTTGTGTGAAGTGTTAGGTTAAAATACTCATGAACAACCCCACTGGATAAGCCTGTGCTCCCGATCTGTAGGTTTTTTTTTCTTTCTTTCGATGTAAATTCAAAGAAAGACAAGATGGAATGGAGGGCGGAAAGAAAAATGGGTTCTTTCTCATTTCACCAATTTCATCTACAATTGAATAGAATGGCTGCTCTCACTCTTCATTTCGACTTTAATGTGGTGTCGATTATTTGTGAATCTCCCGTGCAGTGAAGGGCAAGAACAAGATTCTCGATCCAGTGTATACCAGAGTGTGAGCTGCAAATAAAAACTGCTAGAGCGGTACATAAAGTTAGCAACCAGAGTATGACTCGAACCTGTGAATGTAGAGCACAGCGGTATAATTACCCACCACCATAATCCCTCGGTCCCCACTGCACATTTTGTAGAGGGGTGACATATGACCACACCATTGTGATTCTGCCTTCACCAGAATTATAATAACAGCAAATTCCAATAAATAGCCATGCTGGTCAGAATGAATAACTGTCATTGATACATTCTGAGTCGCAAGAATCGCTGATTTGTTCGTTTCATTTTAATTTTGCTGAAACCTCACCATGTTCATTAATAATCAGAAGTGAATTAGATATATCTCATTGGAACGATTAATGTTGTATTCAAATTTGCTCGGACTTTATTTCAGCTTAAGGAAAATACTGCTAAGAAAAACAGAGGGTTAAAGTGCAAAAGAAAACCCACCAGTTTTGTTGCTCGTTGCTTTGGCAAATTTCACAGAGAACTACATGGATCAAACATCATGGTGTTTGTTCTCACATCCTGACCGCATGTGATGAAAGCAGGAAGTCGTTCTCCAAGCAACTGGTCACTTCCTATTCATTATTTAATATCTTCCATTCACAATAAATAAAAAAATCCACTCAGTTCCATTTACAATGTTTTTGGAACCAAATCTTATTCAGCTGCACACATTAAAGGAATTTCTTTACATTTAAAGTCAACTAACTTAGACATTGTTTCCCCACAACGTCCGACCGACTACACCCCATCCCTACACCTTTACCTACCCACACGCTGTGTCTCTCCTTGTGAAATTTATTCCTTGCATGTCAACAAAAGTGCCTTTCCAAATATTTTGAAAACCAGATTCTCGGAGTGACAGCGATTCTGTTCTCATCATTTCTTTCTCCTTCAAAGGTTTGATTAAAGGTATTGAACACCTGATATCTAGATGTTTACTTACTTGAAAGATGGAATTTTCCACCTATTTACTCTGACCAAACATTTCATAACCTGCAAAAAAAAAACATTAAGTCTTCCTTGGTTCAAGGCTAACTGTTCTCAGTTTTCCAAGAAGACAAGTGAATAAAATCTCATCTTCAGTACACCCCCATCAGCATCTTCTCTAATAGCTTTACACCCCAGTAAACCCCGTCATTATCAATTCATGGAATCACAGAACCCGACATTGCAGAAAGAGCATTTCAGTCAATCGGGCCGGTATCGACTCTCTGAAGAGCATCTCACCTAGACCCACCTCCCCTCCCTATTTCCATATATTTCACCTGAAGAAGGGGAATCCCTCCCCCTTATGATTTCAAATAAACCTGTTGGAGTATAATCTGACGTCCTGTGATTTCTGACCTTATCCCCACATTACCCATGGCTAATTCACTTAACTTACTTAATTCACTCCCTGGACACGAGAGGGCAACTTAACTTTGCCAATCAACCCAACCCTCCCTCTGAAAACCAGTGCGAATTACTGAGACAATGTTCCATCATACTGAGTAAATGCTGTGTCATTTTGTAATGGTTTTATACCCTGGTAACAGCCTCATCAGAATAAATGAACCCAAATTCAATGTAACGAAACGCTACTCTGTCCTATACAATTTCATTCGTGCTGCGGGAAATGCTTCTGCACTCATATTTGAATGTGTGTACGTTGTTTCTTCCTCAGCTTCCTGCTTCTAGTAAACACTTCAATCCGGAACAAGTCTGTCAAATATTTTTCATTCCAACACAGTCACAAGGTGAAGTTTGCAGAAGGCACGTGTTTGGCCGTTCACTGACACACAGCCTTCCTGAGAGCTGCAGTCTTTCCCCACCTTTATTCAGGCAGCACTTTCCTTCCTGTGACATGCCCCATCTAGAATAGAAGGACAGGTATCAATACCCGCACTTGGGAATGGAGCGACAGTTTTAAAATATTTACACTGTCCCCAGCGGAGAATTGAGCCCTGTGACAGGCGGGGATACTAACTACTATACTACCGAGAACAAGAGTGTCAAAGGAGGCCCTTCAACCAATTGTGGCCACACTTCTCAAATACAACTGCCTAATGAACTGAATCACATTTCACAATTCTTACCCCACAGCCTTATATGTCTTGGCATCACAAGCTCACATCTGAATATTTATTCAGGTTGTAAGGGTTTCTGTCGCTCTGAACAATGCAGATAGTATATTCCAAATTCCAACCACCCACTGGCTGATAAAGCTTTTTTGTACATCTTCGCGACTGCGCCACTCAGTTCCTCTGATTCTGAGTCTGGGAATTGGGACTATGTGGCAGCTGTGGTTACTGCCTTGTGTGGGGAAACTGGTGAAGTAGCCAATGTTAAACTGTATTACTATTGAAGCATACATTTCAACAACACCGGCACTGACCCCGGAGTTTTTGATGTTTTGGAGAAATCTACTTATCTCAGCCTTCAGCATATTAATGATGGAATCACCACAGCTTCTGGGGGAACCGACATTAAACGGTCAGCCCATTCTGAGTTCCCACATATCTGCCACTGTTCGCTTAGTACTGATATTGTGCATTTGGTGCGCTGCCTCATATGTCCTATGAGACTGTACTTATTGCACACTATCAGCGCACTTACCTGTGGAATGCCCTGATCATATAGTGGTTAGTACTCTGCGTTGTGGCCACAGCAACCTCGGTTCGAATCCGAGTCGCGGCAGTGATTGCTCTATCTGCTCCAGTTCTTAGGAAACACAAAAGAATCAGTTGTTTGGATAAGGTAGTTTTTTCCAAGGTGATGATCTTTTCCCTTCAAATTCTGCTCGCTCACATCTCTGTGTTTCATATGTCAGAATTCAAATCCACCCGTTCTCAGAGATTTCACTCCCTCCTACGATCTCTAACTGAACTTTTCGTCCCACAGCCCCATTACATTAATTTAGAGATGCCGGTGTTGGTCTATGGTGTAAAAAGTTAAAAAACACACAACACCAGGTTAGAGTCTAACAGATTTAACTGAGCCCTAGTTTTCGGAGCACTGCTCTTTCATCATGTGGTTGTGGAGTCATTTCCTATTTCATTAAGGCACTGCAGAATCTAACACTGACTCTCACATTGATACCATTCAGTTTGTGCTTCTGTGGTCACCGTTGCTGGTTAAACGTGCCCCAACCCCACCATCGGGACCTGCAGATCAGTTGATCCATTTGGTTACGGTTGTTGTGAGGCCAATCCTCAGGTAGCAGCTTTTACTGATATGGACTTGCGATTATGGGCGGTCAAGCTCAGGAAAATGATACAGGACAATATCGAGGAAAAGCGACTGCTTTCAGAAAGATCACTTTCACGGGTTTTCCGCAATGGCCGAGCACGATTATAGTTAACTCAGATACCAAGCAGATGAACCAGGGACCCGGGTTTGACTCCAAACATGCCAGGTGTTAGAATTGGGATACAATACATATCTGGAATTACGAATCTGATAACACCTATAAATACATGGCCAATTGTTGAAAAAAACAAAACCATCGTGTTCACTGACGTCCTTTGTGGAAGGAACCTGCTATTCTTACCTGGTCAGGCCTCGATGTGACTCCAGACTCACTGCAATGCGGTTGAGTATCGACTACCCGCTGTGCAATTAGGGATAGCAATCAATACTGCCGAGACAGCGACGCCCTCATTCTGTAACAGAATAGGAAAAAAGTTAATTTAGCTCTGGCTAGAGTACTGTGTGCAGTTCTGCAATTCACAGTATAGCAATGATGTGATGGCACTGCGAACGTTGCAGGAGAGATTCACTGGGATATTGTCTGGGCTGAAGAGTTTCAGTTATGAGGAGAGATTGGATAGACTGGGGTTGTTTGTCACCAAGCAGAGGAGATTGGAGAAGACATGACTGCGATGTACAAAATAATGAGGGATATGGATAGGATAGACTGAAAGAAGCGTTTGTTATTGATGCAGGGATTGAACAACGGGGCCAACAGATTTTGGCAAAAGGCAGAAAGGTTTGATTATATGTGCGGAAACGGTCAGAGAGGCGGAAACTCTTTTAACCTGAAAAAAAGTTCAGATGTGAATTTGTGATGCCATACATATCAGACTATGGGCTAAACAATGGAAATCTTGTTTCAGGTAGTTAAGCAGTTGTGTTGGACAAGTGCGGCCACAACAGGCTGCAGGGCCTCCTTCGATTTTGTTGTCTTCCACAGTATCGTGGTTAGTGTCCCCGCCTGTCACTGGGCTCAATTCTCAGCTGGGGGTGTCGTAAATGTTTTAAACCTGTCGCTCTGTTCCCCAGTGAAGGTTATTAATGCCTGGCCTTCTATTCTCGATTGGTTATGTCACAGGAAGGACAATGCTGTCAGAACCAGCTGGGGAAGGACTGCAGTTCCTGGAGAGAGAGTGTGTCAGTGAAAGTGCAAACACGTAACTTCTGCAAACTGCACATTGTGTTTGTGTTGCAATGAAAACCATTATATAGAGTTGTTCCTGACTGTGTGTTTATATAAAGCAGCAATCTGAGGAAGAAAACAGAGTAAACCCATTCAGATCTGAGTGCAGAAACATTTCCAGCAGCACTCATGAGGTTGTCCAGCGCAGAACCGCGTTCGGATGCATTGAGCTCGGTTTGAGGGCGCAGCTTGCTTTCACTCGGCTGAGTTGCAAGTGTATAAAGCCATTAAACATGATACGGATAGTGTTCAATATGATGGTACATTTGCTCATTGGTTCGCACTGCTGGTAAGTCTGCAGGTTAGGTGGATTGGCCGTGTTAAATTCGTTGATGTGTTCAGGGAGTGAATTCAGTGAGTTAAGTGAGTTAGCCATGGGTAACGCAGTGATAATGTCAGTAGTCACACGATGCCAGGTTTCATTCCAACAGGTTTATTTGAAATCACAAGCCAGAGGCATGCCAGGATAGAGACGGGAGCTAGGTCTGGTTGAGATACTGTTTCCAATATCCCTGCAGACCTGATCGGCTGAATTGTACTTCCTGCATTGTTGGGAATCTGTGATTCTATGGGAGAGGACACTGCCAGCGCTTACTGGGCTGCTAAGACATTAGAGACGATGCTGACGGCGTTTCGTGGGGATGAAATTTTATTTATTTGTGTGTTGGAAAATTGGAAACTGAACCAAGGAAAACCGAATGGAAGTTTTCCAGAGTATTTGAGGTTTGGAGAGAGTAAATAGTTGGTAAATGCTCTCTTTCATGTTCGCAAATTTCTGAACGTCAGGCTTTCAAAACCATCGATGTCGGGCAAAGAAATAATAAGAGCAGAATTTCTGTCACTCTGAGAATCCATTTCCAAATATTTGGAGAGACACATTTCGAGACACAGAAGCAGTGAGTTACACCATGTGCGAGACAGCCTGTGGCCAGGTAAATGTGTAAATGTTGGGTGTGTTTGGTGGGGGGGAGGTGTGTGGGCGGTGGAAGTTGTGAGGAATCAATGTCTAATTTGGACGAATTTAGATGTGAAGAAATATCGGAAACGTATGCAGCTGAATAATATTGAGCAAAGAACCATCAGAGTTTTGTAAGATTTATATTAATATTCTACATGAAACGTTATAAATCGAACTGAGCAGATTTTGTATATTGTCAAGGAAAGATATTCCATAATGAATAGGAAGTGACCTGTCTCTTGGAGATAGATTTCCTGCTTTAATCCCACGCCTTAAAGATGGAAGGACAATCGGCATGATGTTGTGTCCATTTGATACCAACTGAAATCTGCCAAAGTAACTGAGCATCAAAACTGGCATCTTGTTTTGTAGTTTAACCTTCTGTTTTTCTCAACAGTATTTTCTTTAAGCTGAAATAAATTCGGAGCAAAATTGAATGCAACATTAGACATTCCAATGATATAAATCCAATTCACTTCCGATCATTGCAATGAACAGAATGAAGTTGCAGCAAAATTAATAAAATGAAATGAAGAAAACTGCATTTCTGGAAATTTTACCCAGTTCAGATGCAGCCATATGAGAAAGCCCATCAAGCTAAAACATCACCTTCACTTCTCTCTCCATATATACTTCTTCACGTGAGAGAGAAACTGTCTGAAGAAATTATGCGTCAAGACTAAATGTCCGTGTGAATGTGACGGCAATTTCATGTTTGCTGGTTCATTCTGAGACAGTTCCGACTCGGAATGAATCAAGGACAGGTATTCCTTCCAAGGACGAGGTCAATTCTTTTGATTTTGCTGGTATTATTATTCGCTGAAAGCAGAAACATAATGGTGTGGATTCGATTCCTCTCAGGGAATTTCTTATCCCCTGGGTGCACCATATGTAATCTTGATGTGGTCACATGTGAGCCCCTTTGCAATGGGGTGGAGTGGCCCGGAGGTGAAGGCGACGGGTTGGTCTTTCATTGTGCATGTGTGGATTTGAATCCTACTCTGGCTGTTACTTCCATCAAACACAGCTGTGGTTTTCGTTTGTGCCTCGCATCTTTAGTATACATTGGATGGAGAATCTTGTTCTTGCCCTTCATTGCACCGGAGATTTGTGATAAATCGAAACCTTATCAAAGTCGAAATAAAACAATTTGTTTCCGTTGTAAGTTATATTGGGATAATGAAAAGGAGTGCAAACGTTTCTTTCCTCCTTTCATTCCATCTTGACTTTCTATGAATTTCCATCGAATGAAAGCAATCCAAATAAGGAGAGATCAGTTGGATTGTGAATTTTAATGTAAAACACCACACAAACTTTTGATCAGTATTTTAAACAGTCAATTGAATTGGAACCGCAGAAAACGTTTCCAATGAAATGAGCCTTTCATTCTTTCACAACCTTTTGCTGTGTGCATCATACCGGGATCCGTCATCCAGCGTGATCACCAAGTTGGCAACAATATTAGATCCACCAATTTTCTTTAGCAACCACAACTTCTGCACATACACATCTGTGGTGTGCCCAGTGCCATTTGTTGTCTCCAGGCCACAGCACGTTTCTTGTTGATGAGCTTATGAGCCAGTTCCTGATCTGTCTGATCAGTTTGAGAAACCTTTTCTATCACTTCATCCCATCCCCTCAAAATTCGAAACTTATCAATAAAGTAAGGCATTCGACCAAATGATGCAGTAGTGGAAGTCGGCCATTCAGACCATCGAGCGTGCTCAAACATTCAATGAACTCATGGCTGATCTGATAATCTTCAACTCCATTCTCTTGCATTGCCTCGACAAAGCGTTATCGCCTTTCTGATCTGACTGGCACAGTTTGAAAATGCACAACAACTCAACATCAACAACAGTTTCGGTAAGGAGTTCCACTGATTCACTGGCCCCTGAGCAAAGAAATGACTCAACATTTCTGAATTAAATAGGCAAAATCTAATTCTGAGTTCATGTCCTCTGGTGTTCTCCTCATACCAGAGGGTAAACCACCTGCCCATAACTACCCTGTCAAGATCCCATGAATATTGAACGTTTATAAATGTTATCATGTAATTATACAGGTCCGCTCCGTCTCCTTTGTTTCAAAGAGAACAATCCCAGTCGAACCAATCATTCCACGAAGCTCCGTTTTCTCCTGTGTTGACAATAAATCAGAGGCGGAAAGATTACAGTGAATGCGTGGAAATACGTTTGCAAGCAGTGGGTGGCTAAAATCTGAAACACAGTGCATGCAAGGATCGGAGAGGCAAAATCCACATAACTTTCCGAAGTATTCAGATGTGAATTTGTGATGCCAAGACATACAAGGCTCTGTATTAAGTGATTTAAAAAGGAGTTCGGATAGTTAAGCGATTGTGATTGAGCAATACAGGTACTCAGTTACAAGAGTGGGTTATTAATACCTGTCCTTCCATTCTCGAACGGACATGTCAGAGTAAGAACTGTGCTGTCTGAATAAGCGTGTGGGAGTGCTGCTGATCCCGTGGAGACACAGTGACAGTGACTGTGCAAACACGTGACTTCTGTAAGCTGTACCCAGAGTCGGTGTTGGAATGAAAATCATTAGGTAGTTTTGCTCGTAGTGAGGTGTTTACTTATAGAAGGTACCTCAGGAAAATATACATTCTACTGCCCTTTCCCCACTCGCCCATACCACTGAATACCGCCACTATGTAGGACAATTTCTCTCTGAGCACCATCATCCAGTCCTCCTTGGCCCCCAACACTTCCCTATATGGCACAATTACACGAAATCTCAGAAGATGCAATGCTACTTGTTTACGATGTCTCTCCTCACTGTGTAAAGTTCTACTGATTTATCTACCTCTCACTCAATTTAGCAAACTGCATTTCCTGCTCACAATGTGATCTCGTCAAGACTGGGGAGAGAAAAACAGAATGGGTGACAAACGCGAGTACACCTATGTTCTGTCTGCAAACAGAAAAAGAACATGAGCTTCTAGATTCCTGTCACTGCAAATTCCCACTGTGTTCCTATGCCTCCATGTCAGTTTGGTCTGCTGCAGAGCTCCCGCATGGCCTGTGCAAGTTGGAAGAGTGGCACGTCATTTCCGAATGAGAGACCGTGCAATCTTCAGTACCCAACATGGCGTTCAATCATTTTAGACCCTGCCCATCTTCTTTCACGTTCCTGCCCCATCTACACATACCATTCATTCCAAAGGCGGATGGTTTGGCTCGAAAATTTCTCCCCAGATGCACTAGACCTGCTGATTTTGTTCTGATATTTCTACATTTCTTTTGATAACTTTATTCTGTTGTGATTGCCAGCCTTCAGGAAAAGTGCGTTTGGACGGGATTGTGGTCAGAGGAGATTTATCAACGTGGTGCCTGAGCTCCACCATTCCCCCTGCAAAGATAAGCGAAAGTGAGGGCTGCAGGTGCTGGAGCTCAGAGTCGAGAGTGTAGTGCTGGAAATGCCCAGCACGTCAGACAGCGTCTGAGGAGTAGGAAAATCGATGTTTCGGGAAAAAAGAAACGACATTCCATTGCCAGCCGATGCCTGGAGGAAGAAAATCTTTTGTTCCACCTTAGGACCCTGCAACCATACGGGATAAATGTGTATTTCAACAGCTTCCCCATTTCACCTCCCCCAACATTATCCCAATCCCAAGCCTCCAGCTAGGCACTGCTCTCTGGACCCGGCCATCATTTCCCCTCCGAACTACAACCTTCTACCTCTCTTCATCCATCTATCGGTTTCCCATATACCTGACCACCAACCCCATTCCCCTCCCTCAATCCCGACTCAAAAGCCTCATTCCTGATGAAGGGCTTATGCCCGAAACATCGATTCTCCTGCTCCTCGGATGCTGCCAGACGTTCTGTGCTTTTAACGCACTACACTCTCGCCAATGCAAAGATAGATGAGCTCGACTGGGGCTCTTTATCTGAGAGCGGAGAAAGCTGAGAGAGAAATTGATTAACGTGCACAGAAATGCAATAGATATGTTTGACAGGAATAAACTTCTTATGGGAAGGGTAAATAACCAGGGTTATAGATGAAACGCTACAGGGAGGATTTTCAGTGAAGATTTAGGAAGAATGTTTACATCCAGAGAGGGTTGTTTGTCTGGAACTCACTATTTGAACGTGTGGTAAAGCTAAGAGTCATCCAAATGCTTCAGGAGTATTTAGCCGAACACTTGAGGAGCTAGAGCATGCACGGATAAGGACCAGGTACTGGAAGGTGGGGCGCAGATAAACAGATATTTATTGAAAGACTTGAATACTGTAACTTTCGGTGCAGTAAAATGGAGGCTAGCGCAGCTCAGTGGCACAAGGAAAGACGTGGTGGACATCTACTGCATTTGTTAAGATCGCGATTCACAGTTTGTGGGTTTGATTCCCGCCAGAATTGCAATTTAGTTCAGATTTCAGCTGATTTAATGATTGTTCTGCTGCTTCATCGTCAGTTCCCATCGTCTGGAGTTCTCGTCCCTGCTACTGACCAGAGAAGGTTCCTCGCTTTCTTGGTGGTGAGTTTTAAGAAAATCATATCATTTGAAATATGATCAGCCAGCAATCGGCTGCTCATTCACAAAACCCACTGCAGATACCCACTGTCTTTCCACACAGTTCCCTCCCACGGTTGCACAGAGTGTTTCGATTTATTCAGTGTCTTTTTCCCTTTGGGTGATAGGTTGATGTAGATGGGCTGGGAAAAGACATTGACCTGTTCGATCAGCCGTAATTATGTCAAATGGCGGGGTAGCGCTGGCGGGTAAAATGGTCCCCTCCTATTCCTCTCAGTCTGTGCTGTTTCTGACAGAGGATTTTAAACAATAGCATGATGAGGACAATGTGAATCTACACCACGGAATACCAAGGTCCTCCCCTTTATCCCACCGCTCTCACAACTCCTGTTGTAGATTCAGATAAGACAGTGGAGGATTCTCCCAGGTGCTCTTTCAAGCTTCATGCTCCTTCACACAGGCTTCCAACTAGACACATGGAGCAAACTGCCGGTTAGATATTGGGGATTCAGGGACAGATTTCCCCTTTTTCTGACTGGAGTTCTGACCACGGTAATAAACATGAATTTCGGGCGTTCTGTATCTTACTCGAGATTCTTATCACTTTACAATTTAAACTGAAATTCAATTTACTCTTGCATGACATACTTATGTCTTCAGTATTCATGAAAACTGTGCATTATGTCCTTGGATGAAGCCATGGTGAATATTAATGATGAGTGCAGTGTGTTTCATGTTGTCTGTAGGATCTTACAGAAGCATGTTCGTGAAGTGTGGTTGATTCGAATTCTGTGCCGAACTGAAGCCGACCGAGTGAGAAGCCCTGTGATAATGTAACATTTTCTGTAAACTACGCAGCGACCCTTGGCAACCCAGTTTTCAATCAAGTCTACTTTCACAACGTTTGTCTCTATCCCATTAAATCAGTGAGTATTAAAAGGACTCAGTCCCGTTCCTGGTCATTGTGACCAAATGACCAAGGCAATCGATGGCAATGATGATGATGCTTGACATCGACAGGTGCATTCCTACTCACTAGAGTCGCATTGTATTAAAGATCACGTAAGCAGAGGAGATGATGATCCTTCTGGCACCCTGAGACAGTGCGACAGTTAATCCCACGTTGTTATTCTCACTCTATACCAAAAACCAGTTAGCCAGCGGACTGAGCTAACCGGCTTCCATTTAATGTAAAGCTAAAACAAACAGGTCAGCACATTAACAATCTGTAGTAATTCACGATTGAGTGGGTTGGTTTCTGAAAATTAAACGTATCTTCTGAACAATGAGTGAGGCTATTCCAAGACTGCCTTCTCTGACAGCGCTGGGACATGACTGACGTTCTCTATGATATGGAAGTGCCAGTGTTTGAGTTGGGTAGACAAAGTTAAAAATGACACAACGTCAGGGCATAGTCCAGCAGGTTTATTTGGAAACACTAGCTTTCAGAGAGCCGCTCCTTCATCAGGTGGGTGTCTTTCTGCAGAAACCTGATGTGTGTGTCAATATGCGCGATCTTTTGGAAGATCATCTGGACTTTAACTGACCGTTCGTGGTGTCGATGGTACCCATCACTTAGATGTGTTGGTGTTGGACTGGGGTGGACAAATTTAAAAATCATACAAAGCCAGATTAGAGTCCAACAGTTGACAACCACCTGATGAAGAAACAGTGCACGGAACACTGGCGCTTCCAAATATGCTTGTTCGGTACAATCTGATGCAATGTGATTTTTAACATTGAGAGCTCTTGGTAATGTTTAATTGATCGAAGACAGTAAACGAATATTCGTTCGTGGAGATGAAAAATTCAAATATTATCCACCTCAGTGGAACAAAAAAAAAAGTTTGGATGTGTGCTGATTCTCCACAATGCGCTTGCGCCAAGCAAAAGTTGAACCTGCACCTGCCTGATCCGTAGCCAGCTATACGAATGGCTGCACCACTGGCCAGATGCACAGCTGAAATTTTACACGCTGCAGAGCTGTGGTGCTGACAATGACATGAGCAATAACAGTAACAGTCACAAGGTGAACAAAGAACAAAAATAATCAACATCAATGATCCACTTCAAATTGTCTTAAAATAACTACCATTCACAATTTGAGCAGCCAATCAATGAGGTCGCTCCTGATCAAGAAAATTGCAACTTACTTTGCTGCGTTTTCACCATAATTAGAGGTAAACTCCAGCCTAATCATAACATCGCATATTCCCATTAATTTTCAGATTTAGATTACGTTAATGACCTGTCTGTATTTGCAGGAAACTGAACAATATGAAATGAGTGAAAACGTTCTTCCGGTGATGTAATCCAGTGCAGAGTCGGCCAGAAAAGAAAAGACAAAGACATGAAACATCGCTCCCATTTCTCTCTGTTGCAGGACCTGTCTTTAGTATCGAAAGTATTAATTATTTTCCTGGGAAAGTTTATTCATAAATCAATTAACATCTGAGTTTTGAAACCTACTTTACTTCAGACTAAAATAGTTGAATATCCTTTCCCCGAGCCTAATGTCCCAATCCTCCCTTCTCTTCCATGTAAATACCAGCTGCTCCAGGTGAGGTTGGAGCTCCCAACCTGACATTCCAATGCTCCTTGCTGCTCCATGTCAATAGCAGCTTCTCCAATTTAAGTTGGGGCTCCCAGTCCGATGCCTCAATGCTCCCTGCTGCATGTCAATAGAAGCTGTACAGTTGAGGTTGGATCTACCACTCTCATGCCCAAATGCTCCCAGGTGCTACGTGTCATTAAGAGCTGGTCCTTGTGAGGTTGGTGCTCCCACTCTGATGTTCAAATGCTCCCTCCTCCATGTCAATGCAAGCGGTCCAGTTGAGGTTGGATCTATCACTCTGATATCCCAATGCTTCCCGCTGCTACTTGACATTAAAAACTGCTCCAAGTGAGAGTGGAGCTCCCAGACGGATGTCGCAAAGCGTATTGCTCCATGTCTACTGAAGATGCTTCAAATTAGGTAAGATCCCGCAGTCTGATGTTCCAATGCTCCCTGCTTCTTCATGTCAATAGAGACTGCTCCAGGTGAGGCTGGATTTCCCAGTCTGATGTCCCAATGCTCCCTGCTGCTCCACATCATTTGAAGCTGCTCCGGGTGAAGTTGGATCTCCCAAGCCGCTGCCCCAGTGCTCCCTGCTACTCCAAGTAACTAAAAGCTGCTCCAGGTGTGGTGGGAACTCCCAGCCTGCTGCCCCAATGCTCCCTGGTCCATGTGAGCAGACGCTGCTCCAGATGAGGTGGGAGCTCCCAACCCTTGCAACTCACACACCTCTATACCAACTTAGAAATAGTTCCCACTGACTATTTCCACCATTGGAGCCATTGGTGGAATATCCGTATCATGTGAATTTAATATTATTTTTCCTCAGCACCGAATCATTACTTCCAAAAGACATTCTTTCTTGAATATTGTTTATCATGTGCATATTGCATTCAATCCGAAGTTAGATAATGGTGCTAATTGATGTATGCTCAATAAAAATTACATCATATTTTTCATGTTGTGTAACTGCTACTTAGCAAGGGCAATGTTTGTAATGAAATCACACTTTTATTCCAGGTGAGGGAATGTGGTTTGTATTATTTAAAATGAACTTGTCCACTGTGTACAATGAATAAATGGATCTCAATTTCAAAGCAAACTTGGTTACGTTGTCATCCATCTTGACATGTGGTGTCCTCTTCTTTCAAACACACGGGTATTAGAACGAAACGTCTATTAATGACATGCGTATAAAGACACATTAAATCATTT
Source organism: Hemiscyllium ocellatum (assembly GCF_020745735.1). Lineage (NCBI taxonomy): Eukaryota > Metazoa > Chordata > Chondrichthyes > Orectolobiformes > Hemiscylliidae > Hemiscyllium > Hemiscyllium ocellatum. The sequence continues at coordinate 119,603 of NW_026869332.1, forward strand.
TTCGTGCTAATGCTGCATGAATTTGCGATTATTGATCCACAGGTTATGTTCACTCCCTACAGTGAACATGCTCCTTCTCCAGTTGTTCATGGTTCAATGTGATGCATCCAGTGTGTGCATAACGTTTTGGAGCTTGCTTCCCACATCTTGTGTTCATTTGTGTCTTGTGTCCAGCCTTCATCAATGGCGAGAGCAACGGGCGAGGGAGAGACCATTGTGTAAGTCTCTCCGTATCCATGCATGGCACCCATATCTGCAATTCTCTACTGTGCATTTATAGCCAGTTCTCTGTACCCCAACACCCACGCCACGCCCCTTTTGAAATATTTCCATTATTTTGTGTTGTCTCTCTGTACTCTTCTCACCAAGATGAATACCTTCTACTCAACCTGCTCCAGATTTCATTTGACAAAACCGTCATTAAGAATCCCATTACATAAACATGCCCTTCGCATCTCTTGTATTTTGTTTTTCCTGGATCTCTTTCATATGATAAAAGGTCACAGCAGTTTGACTTGAAAAAGAAAATCGCGTTACTTTTCATTATCCCAATGCGATCTACGTTTCAATGCAGTTTAAGCAACTGACTCAAATTATTCTTTCAGATTTTATAATAGCGTTGATGCATATAAATTGACCATTGGAGTTCAAATTTCAATAAGAAAGGTGTGAGCATACAAACGTAGCAGCTTTGAAAACAGCGACGAGAGTGGGATTCGAACCCACGCGTGCAGAGCACAATGGATTAGCAGTCCATCGCCTTAACCTCTCGGCCATCTCGTCACATGCAATATCACGCGTATGAACTCATGAATAAGTGAATTGCGTAAATTATGCAGAACAGTAGATATTTCTCCCTGGTCTGGTGAAATGCTAAATAGCACAGTACGGTTCCAAGACTATGGTCTGGCCTCTGGGTTGTGGGACAACGGCATTCCCACTGTGACACTCTGCTCACAGTGATCTGAACAAAAATGAAGAAAAGACTATGTAACAAAGTCTGTTGAATTCTGTGAAGATTTGAAGTCAACGGAATGAAGAACTCGAGTAAGAAGGATGTGTTCCTTAAAGAAAGAGTTGGATAGAGCTCATAAGGATAGTGGACTCAAGGGTTATGAGGATAAGGCAGGAACAGGATACTGATTGAGGATGATCAGCCACGATAATAATGAATGGTAGTGCTGGCTCGAAGGGCAGAATGGCTACTCCTGCACCTATTTTCTATTGTCTATTAAATTGCCAGTGAGAAATTGTTTTCCAGACTGGAGGAGAGTTCATAGTGCTCAATGTCATTATTCGGAACACCTTTCTTCTGCTCAGATGTTTTTGACACGCACTTCTGTACAGAACAGACACTTTCCAAATCCTAAATAAGACTAAACAGACAATTGAATTCAACAATGCAAATACCTTGATCTGTATCATTTTCCTAGGCCATGCAACACCAATTATGATCACAGCAACCCAGTGAGCAAGTGTCAGAAGGAAAATGAGTGCAGTGTCAGAGAGAATGCTGGGAGCAGCAGCTGACACGCGGGGAAGTGCATTTCCCACAACAGGAACACTACCAAAAAGCGGACTGCGGTGGAAGAATTCAGAGCGGGTTTACACTTTGGAATTTGATACCAGAGACACAATGGACATTTGTCATTGAGTCTGTGAAAGATGAAGATTTTAAGATTTCTACAGTTGAAAAACAAAATAAAATGTTCATTGGTTATTGAATGCAAATGTTGAAATTATATATTTCAAAAATCTACCCATCTTTGCATTGAGTCGCTCACCATTTTCCTCACTCGGGGTCAGAACCACTGGTGAAGATGATCTTTTAATTCCCGTTACTAGCCATGAAATCAGAGAACTTCCGTTTCCCAAACGTTAAGGTACAACCAGGAATGTGGAGGTAGGCATTAATGTGTTGCTCCTGTGATGCAGGTGACAGTGCATGGTATCTCTGTGCCAGTATAGTGGGCTGTGCTGTGCCGAAGTTTTAAGTTTGAGCCTCACATGGAGCAGCTTCAATTATTCATTGTCTTGTGGGGTACGGATAGAAGGTGATATTGAGCAAAGTCAAGTTTATGGGAAAATATCCGTGTTTGTGGATTGAGAAATGAACTTTTTTGGATAATGACTCCTTGATCAACAAACATACTGCAAGTAGTTAAAACGTGAAGAGACATGTGTGGAGAGAGAGCCAAAAGTGATTGTTCAGCAGGTGGATAACGTTTCTCATGTGCATTGCTTTAAATTTCGGGAAAATATATATTGAACTGGTTTCATGTTACGCATTTTGTTGCAAAGTCGCAAAGGTTATTGAAATAATCAAAAAAGAAAAATCACATAGGACCGTTTGAATATTGTATTGAATTTTGGCCTGAGCATATATTATCTTCAATGGCGTGCTGCAGAGAAGTACAGAGGGTTAACAATACAAAATAACAGAGTCTTCTTGGTTTATTTCTTGGGCGGAGTAAAGAATGTACGAAATATACATAATATCATGTGAATGAGATCGAATCTTTAAAGTAGGTTTTGTTAATCCAAGTGACGATTCAATTCCGACTCATTCGGATATAACTTCTGTCTGCAGTTATTTTAGGACATCAGCTCCATTTACAGAGTTTCACCTTGAATAACACGCCACAATTTACCAATCCATGAACATTTGTTACTCTATCTTAATCAGTTGTACGTGTTCATGAAATGTCTTTGTGTCTGAAGTCAACCAAATTCGAAATTGTTAGGCAACCACACTGACTTTCTCTCAATGGTAAATCCCGCCCCCCCCTCCTTGTATGTTTGTTCGTGTAACTTTTAAAACACTGTGCAATCAGCTTCTACGTTTTATTTCTGGAAAGTCGTTCACGATTTAACGAACTGTATTGATTGGAAGAAACTCTCTTTCAAACTTTTCTTAATCATTCACTAATGGTTTTGAAGCTCTAACTAAAGTTATTGATTCACTCGAAAGAGGAGATTTCCCTGATTTAGTCATTCAAACCTCAAGTTATGGGAAAATCTCATTTGTTGACTTCAAACTTGTATGTTTCTGCTCCAGCATTTCCAGATCTCGTGAATAAACTCCCTCATTCTTTCCATCATCCCGTTTGCATCCTTTCTGATATTTTTATGTCTCAGTAAACAACGTCACTTGGCTTTCTAACATCTTGCTATCCAGGAAACAGCGTCGGTGTCCTTTCTAACCTCTTCCCATGTTGTTGGTGGAGAATGAGGACAAGGATTACACACAATGCTCCCACTGAGGGTGACCTGAAGATTTTACAGTTACACTATGAACTCTTTGCTTTTTAAATATGACGTCACTATGTATAAACTCAACAAGGTAAATTGTTATCTATCCATTTCATGAACATAATTTCCATAGGATCGAAAATTATCTATCACTCCCTTTATTCTTCCACGAAATGTTTGAAAGGTTTGTAAGGCCAGCATCTCTAACTCCCCGTGCCCTGAGTGAGCCTCAACTATTTCTAAAGGCGACTCAAGTTCAAATACTTCATAGTGTGTCTCCAGTCATTCCAGTGCAGACTGGTTCTGGACAGTAAATGTCATCACCAAAGGCCACCGTGGATCTGAAATCAAAGTTTTTTCACATAGTAATTGTCTTAGCTATTGTGTATCGTACGTCCATGTTCTTTTTCAATGTGTTCATCATTTCATGGGTCCCTGTATTGAATTCTACTGAATGATTAATTTGTGAATGGAGACTTTCCCTTCACCACTCATTCGAAACTCCATGGAACATTGAATGATTTTACTCATATGCTTCCAGAGGACAGTCCTGCCATCACTGGGATGAATCAATGAACATTCCGGACGTATTCTTGAAGGCAAGGATTTCCTTTTCCAGTTTAGGAGATCTTACTGCACTGAATCCCATGCGTGCCTTCATTAAAATCAGAACAGTTGCAGCAAGATTTTAAAACTAAGATTTGGCAATCTGCTTGCATTGGCAAGAATAACATCGCATCCTTTTGGTTTTCTTTAAATCACTGGCGAGCAGGAAAATGTAAACGGGAGGGCGAGTGGGAAAGTGAGGCAGTTGCAGCTCTGGTGAAATTCTTTCTTTGTGAGTCTCTCAGCAACAAGAGACATGCAGGTGACTCATTCGTGAGAGCTCTTCACATCGAAAACAAAAAGCAACCAAGTGCAGTTAGCACCACTTCCGGAGTGGGGGTGGGGTGAGCAGTAACTTCTGTCACTATGTTCAGAAACTGCCTTTTCGATTTACTTGGACACAAACTGCATTTCTAAAAAGCACCATGGAGTTTAGCAAAATATATTAAGTCGCTTCTTGTCGATTCCCACACAGGTTTCCAACTCAGTTGATATCCATGTGGCTCACGTCCAGGTGTGAACATCTCTGCAGTAAATTGCACGGTTAAGATAAAAGGAAAGGAAAGTGGTATCTCGAATAGAAACAGTTACTGAAACTATGCTGCACGGTATGATGTGGAACACGGCCTGCTCAGCTTTGTGCATTTTCCCTGTAGTCCGGTGTGTTTCGTGTTCCGTGTAAACGTGAAAGTTGTCCTGTTTCGAGCCATCGGTGAAATCATTCAGCAAAGCAAGAATCGAAATTGAAGTAATGTCAAGCAGCTCATGGTGATTTGACCAAATCATTACCGAACATATATTCTCACGCAGTCAAAGATACATTTCTGGCTGAAAAGAGTCTGAGAAGATAGACACAGCTTACCATTGATTTTTGTCTGGATTGAGGGGCTTTCATTATCTGCTGCGAAATAGACATTGTAGCCGGGCACATACCAGCTGCTGTGCGAGTCGGACAGGGACCATGGAACCCTTTTCATGTGACTTTGCATGTGTGGTTATGCAGGAGCACAATTCGAAATGCAAGAAAATGGATGCTCAGGCTGTCTGGTAGTGTGGCCGAGCGGTCTAAGGCGCTGAATCCAGGTTGCAGTCCTGAAAGGGGCGTGGGTTAGAATCCCACCACTGCCGTTTCAGCTGATCAACTCCACTGCTCGAATGCTGCATCGATCCCCGCTGCATTGATGTTCTCAGTAAATAAACTGTGGGCAGGTGCCGAGTATTGTCAGGTCTCTCAGCTGCCATGATGTTATTCGCCTCCCCTGCAGAAATTCGAAAAGAGCTCAGCGATTGGTTTATGTTCCAGGCAAGTTGAGGTTTTACTGGAACCGAATGGAGACTGTTATTTCATCGCTGTTGTGAAACAAAGTCCGGCGGTGAGTCGATTCATCATTATTTGGCTTTCTGGCGAATGGGAAATTCTTTCCAATGCATATGTTATTGAATTTCTCCCATTTCCTGCATTTCCGTCCTGGAGACACCGGAAGGGAAAGGTAATCTAATCGAGACTGTGATTGGTGAAATTCACTTTTTTATGGCCCATACTTATTATATTCTTTCTTTCTCTCTTTTCAGCATTGTCTGGGAAGTGGTGGTGCACTAAGGCTGCAGTATGTATGAAAGAGTAGTTTGGAATTGCCCTGTTGTTAGTTGTGAGACTACTTTATGCCTCATGCCCTCGGACTGTCTCACATTTAGCATTCATGCTTCGCTGTGTCTGAACATGCATTAGGTATGCCAGTTTTGTTTGTGTTCCGTGTTAAATGCTTTCTGTTTGCGATTCGGTCAATACATTACGAGTTAACAGGGGTTCTGAGGTAACTTGCAGCAGCAAAAATCCTCAACTGAGGATCTGGGAAAGTTTCACGAAGCATGGTCAGTCGGAGCAAAAGTAAGGAAGTCGTTCGTTTCTGCAGTGTTTCACAATACTACCTTTCCCGTGAGCAGTCGAACAGACTAAATGATTGTGCTACAGACTGCGACGACAAGCTCCGCTGAAAAGTAATCCTTTAAAACCGGTGTAAGCAACGCAAGGTTATTGGGGTACACCGCGTGGAAACAGAGACTTCGGTGTATCTCATCCATGCTCACCACATAGCCAAAATTAAACAAGTCCCGTTCCACAGCATTTCTCCTCAATCCCTCTAAACTCATCCTATCCAGAAACTCATCCGATTAACATTGCAATTTTCTGAGTGCAATAGCCTCCTCCACTCCCTCTGGTAGCTCATTCCATACACCCACAACCTTGTGAGTGGAACATGTGCGTCGGGGTCCTTTGTCAATTTCAGACCACTCACCTTAAACCTATGCTCTCGAGTTTCCAACTCACCCCAGCTTGTGTAAAACTCGTAAATACTCAGTTTACAACCCTTCCATAAAACCATGTCGCAGCCGTTATGCTGCCGGGAAAGTTGTCCTAGCTTATTCCACTTCACTCTCCAGTCCAAACATTGACGACATCCTTGTCTATATTTTGTCACTAATTTCAGTCTATATTTTTTGACTTTTTCAAGATGTCAATTTCCCTGGATAACAACGAGCTGTTGGAAAAAGAAAGGTGAAACGTAGAATGGCTTCAACTTTCAGTGCTGGATGCCACAAAGCCGCAACGCACTGGGCTGAAGCTCGTTTCTGTAGTGTCGTGGTCATCACGTTCGCCTCACACGCGAAAGGTCACCAGTTCGAAACTGGGCAGAAACTGCTTTGTTCTTCAATTGCAGCCTTTTACACGGACAAGAACGGAGCTTTCTTGCTTGCTCTCCCATCTGCAAATCTGCCTTCGAAAATGCTCGAACAAATCTGCTCTCTTTGTGAAATGTGATGCACTTCCATTTAATTAGTGAGCAAAGCATTGTAAAGGCTTGTTCTGATCAGAACCATTGTAAAACCTGGTTCTGCTCATAAGTCATTCTGTTTGAGAGTGTAGTTACCGCGTTCTGATCCCTTCCACGAAAAACTGTCCCGCATTTGCATTCCTTGCGCAGGCGGACCGGTTCAAAGACAGGGAAGAAGCTGATGCGCTGGTGCTACTGATCAGCGCACCACTGACTCCTGAACTAGTCTGTCTGTCAAATGTAAACCAAAGTCGTCTCTGCAAGGCCTCATTTGGAAACTCTCTGTCGTTATTCAACGTGCGAGAATTGGCAGCAGAGGTGCTGAATCATGGTTTGGATCAGTTCGCACGTTAGTGACTCATTCAATCAGCAACAGCAATGAAAGAAATTGCACTCCCAGTGGAACCTCTGGACTTGTGGTTTCAAAGCGTCGCTAGTATTAAGGTGAGCCCCGAGATCTAAGCCATGTTGGAACTGAAACGGAGGAATTGACAGAGAGGCTGCAGAATAACATCGCAACCTTTTGGTTTTCTTTAAATCACTGACGAGCAGGAAACTGTAAACGGGCAGGGCGAGTGGGAAAGTGAGGCAGTTGCAGCTCTGGTGAAACTCCTTCTTTGTAAGTCACTCAGCACCAAGAGACGTGAAGGTGACTCATGCCTGAGAACTCTTCACATCGAGAACAAAAAGCAATCAAGTGCAGTTAGCACCTCTCCCGGAATTGGGGTGGAGTGAGATAATTACCTTTTGACTTCAGTTACTATGTTCAGAAACTGCCTTTTAAATTGAGGTGAACAGAAACTGCATTTCTAATGAGCACCATGGAATTTAGCAAGATTTATTGAGTCGCTTCTCGTCGCTTCCCACACAGGTTTGCAAGTCAGTCGGTATCGATGTGGCTCATGTCCAGGTGTGAAAAGCCCTGCAGCCAATTGCACGGTTAAGGTAAATGGCAAGGAAAGTGGCATCTCGAACCAGCCCCGAGGTCATATCATCCTCACAAGGTGATCTGTCGTTCTCGGATTGTAATGCTACCTCCGGTTTTAGGGTGGAGAACATTCTTTGCAAAACAGACACAGTGACTGAAAATATAGTGCACGAGATGATGTGGAACACGGCCTGCTCAGCTTTGTGCATTTTCCCTGTAGTCCGGTGTGTTTCGTGTTCCGTGTAAACGTGAAAGTTGTCCTGTTTCGAGCAATCGGTGAAATCATTCAGCAAAGCAAGAATCGAAATTGAAGTAATGTCAAGCAGCTCATGGTGATTTGACCAAATCATTACCGAACATATATTCTCACGCAGTCAAAGATACATTTCTGGCTGAAAAGAGTCTGAGAAGATAGACACAGCTTACCATTGATTTTTGTCTGGATTGATGGGCTTTCATTATCTGCTGCGAAATAGACATTGTAGCCGGGCACATACCAGCTGCTGTGCGAGTCGGACAGGGACCATGGAACCCTTTTCATGTGACTTTGCATGTGTGGTTATGCAGGAGCACAATTCGAAATGCAAGAAAATGGGCGCTCAGGCTGTCTGGTAGTGTGGCCGAGCGGTCTAAGGCGCTGGATTCAGGTTCCAGTCCTGATAGGGGCGTGTGTTCGGATGCCATTTCAGCTGATCAACTCCACCACCGCCGCACTGTTAGAATGCTGCATTGATGTTCCCGAGAAATTAACTGTGGAAATGTGCTGCGCATTGTGAGGTCTCTCTGTTGTCCCGATATTGTTCGCCTCCCCTGCAGAAAATCGTAAATAGTTCCGCGGTTGGTTTATGTTCCAGGCAAGTTGAGGTTTTACTGGAACCGAATGGAGACTGTTATTTCATCGCTGTTGTGAAACAAAGTCCGGCGGTGAGTCGATTCATCGTTATTTGGCTTTCTGGCGAATGGGAAAATCTTTCCAATGCATATGTTATTGAATTTCAGTCTATATTTTTTAACTTTTTCAAAATGTCAATTTCCCTGGATAACAACGAGCTATTGGTAAAAGAAAGGTGAAACGTAGAATGGCTTCAACTTTCAGTGCTGGATGCCACAGGACCACAGCGCGCCTGGCTGATAATCGTTTCTGTAGTGTCGTGGTCATCACATTCGCCTCACACGCGAAAGGTTCCCCAGTACGAAGCTGCTTTGTTCTTCATTTGTAGCCTTTTACACGGACAAGAACGGAGCTTTCTTGCTTGCTCTCCCATCTGCAAACCTGCCTTCGAAAATGCTCGAACAAATCTGCTCTCTTTGTGAAATGTGATGCAATTCCATTACATTAGTTTGCAAAGCATTGTAAAGTTTTTCTCCAAACTTGGTCTGATCATATGACATTCTGCTTCAGAGTGTAGTTACCGCGTTCTGAATCTTCCACCACAAGCAGTACCGCGTTTGCATTCCTTGTGCAGGCGGTCCGGTTCAAAGACAGGGAAGAAGCTGACGCGCTGGTGTCACAGTACACCACAGATTCCTGAACTAGTCTGTCTGTCAAATGTACCCCAAAGTCGGATCTGAAAGACCTCATTTGGAAGCTGTCTGTCGTTATTCAACGTGCGAGAATTGGCAGCAGAGGTGCTGAATCATGGCTTGGATCAGTTCGCTCGTTAGTGACTCATTCAATCAGCAACAGCAATGAAAGAAATTGCATGGGATCACAGCGTCACTGACTGGGGCAGCATTTGTCATCCAATCTGACTGCCCAGGAGATGGTTCAGAGTCAACTACATTATTCAGAGTCTGGATTCACATGTCGGCTGGACCAGGTCAGAATTAACCGTTTCACAGGCCCAATGACATGAGGAGTTGATTTCTGGTCTAATATCCTATTTTGGAAATAATAATGAAAAATGTTTGCAGTTGAATTAGAAGTGTAAGACCAAAATGGGTTTTATGAGGAAGTGAGGACTGCAGATGCTGGAGATAAGGGCTGAAAAATTTGTTGCTGGAAAAATGCAGCAGTTCAGGCAGCATCCAAGGAGTAGGAGAATCGATGTTTCAGGCATGAGCCCTTCTTCAGGGCTATGCTTTTCTAGCACCACACCTTTTGACTCTGATCTCCAGCATCTGCAGTCCTGAAGAAGGGTTCATGCCCGAAATGTCGATTCTCCTGCTCCATGGATGGTGCCTGACCTGCTGCGCTTTTCCAGCAACACATTTTTCAAAATGGGTTTTATTCTCACTGAGGAAGTGAGGACTGCAGATGCTGGAGATAAGGGCTGAAAAATTTGTTGCTGGAAAAATGCAGCAGTTCAGGCAGCATCCAAGGTCCTCCTTTTTCTCTCAGTTATTATTGACAATCTCATTCCCCTCGCACCAGAACCTGTTCCAAAGAGTGTTACAGAACAGGCAGAATGGTCAGCTGCAGCTGGTCACCTGACCGGTCACTGGAGCCGAAAGGTTCACTCTCCACAGATGCTGCCAGATCTGTTGAATTTTTCCAGCAATGTCTGTTTTTGTTTCTGGTTTGCAGATGGTTCATTGTTCAATATTCATCTTGTCTTTTTCAGAGGAGTTTATTGATGAATTTGGAGAGTTTTGAAAATTGCAAGTTAGGCCACAAATCAGCCATGATCTATTGAATGGCAGAGCAGGTTTGAAGGGCTGAATGGTCTCCTCATGTTCCAATGAAAGTTGTCCATCTGCGGCTTTTGGTAACATTTCCCCTCACTGTTCACTTCACATCCATGTCTAACTCACCATTACTGACTGAACAAACCTCCTGTGTTTGAACTAAACCTGCTGAAGATCAGTGGCTCCCTGTCTTGCCACCCGGTATTAACTCTCATCATGGAATGCTGTCTTGTATTACTGCGGGAATGTCCACAAAGGACTCAGCCTGGAGTCTGTATCCTCTGGGATCCACAAACCCCATTTATTTCCTCCCTCTCTCATTCTGGTTATTGAACTCTCTGTTTCAATCTATTCTCCTGTCATGCTCTTCAACATGTCTATGTGGGTGGACTACAGACAGCTGGGATTTAATGAAAGGAAGTGGGGATTAGGCAGAAACTCGAGGAGAGGCGACAGCAAAGATAGTTCTCATTGTAACGGCAGTGTTTCTCTGTGACCCAATGAGTGGTGAGGCGCCTGAGATTGTGGGGGAGGCAGATTCAATCAGGGATTTGGGAAAGCACTCAGACACTGACCTACCCATCTGATTGTTAACTCAGACAGAAAGACAAAAGACATTTAGATAGCAACTTTGACCTGGGGTAATGAAACATGTTTCAGACCCAACGATTCCAACCTCAAATCTCTGATCCCACAAAAACAAAGCTTCCTCCTTGTGTCAGGTTGTCCTCAGCCTCCTCTTTTCTTGAGAAAAAAACATTTTGAATTGTTCAGCCTTTCCTGGTGATTAAAAACTCTATTTTCCTGTAAGATTTGTGACGAATCCTTTATTATTGTTCTGTTCCTTGTGAGTTATGCCAGCTGACCTGTGCGGGTTTAGGTTGGAGTATTTGTTTTACAAATTCATTCTCACCCTCATATACACTGTGAAATTGCTGTAAAAGAGAAGGAAAGGATTGAGTGAGAACCCACAGAAACACAAAGGCAGCGTGTGTACATGAACTGAATGAACCTGGCATTAGAAAAATGTGACGACAATCACAACTAGTTAGAATCACAGAATCCTGTCAGTGCAGAAAGAGGCTATTCAGTCCATCGAGCCTACAATGAACTGCTCTCTCACCCTACCTCCATAGCCCCACATTTACCATGGCTAACCCAACCGGCCTGAACCTGCACACTACAGGACATGTGAGCACGGCCAACAGAGCAAGCCTGCACATCTGTGGGAGGGTCGCAGATTTTGGGTGGCACGGTGGCACAGTGGTTAGCACTGCTGCCTCACAGCGCCTGAGACCCGGGTTCAATTCTCGACTCAGGCGACTGACTGTGTGGAGTTTGCACGTTCTCCCCGTGTCTGCGTGGGTTTCCTCCGGGTGCTCCGGTTTCCTCCCACAGTCCAAAGATGTGCGGGTCAGGTGAATTGGCCATGCTAAATTGCCCATAGTGTTAGGTAAGGGGTAAATGTAGGGGTATGGGTGGGTTGCGCTTCGGCGGGTCGGTGTGGACTTGTTGGGCCGAAGGGCCTGTTTCCACATTGTAAGTAATCTAATTACATCCAAATGCTTGGAATTGTGGATGAAGGCTCGCGAATATTTGACTCTGACACAAATGTTCTGTTTTTAAAAAATAGAATCTGGGTGAAACTGCAACAAGAAAGATTTCCAATTATCTCTGGAGGAAGAGAAATCAAAACTTGTGCCACTGACCCAGGGGCCACAATGAATGTTAAAGAGGCCTGGGAAACATCAGAAATGTAATAGATTGTGAGGAAGGTGGGGATCAGACAAGGACAAAAAGACAGTCTGTCACACGGGGGAAGAAAAGCGAGATTAAACAGCAGAAATGGTAGTCCCTCAAGGTCAGATGGAATGGAATTAGGGCTGGGAAAGAAACCAGGAAACAAGGTATGCAGCTGTCAAATAATTTGGAAAAACAGATTATAACAACATAGAGGGCAGAGTTCACAGTCTGAAATTGTTGCTCTCATTGGTGAGTACAGAACATTGTAAAGCCTGGGTAGTTCTATTACAGCAACATACATAGGATGGGCCAAGTGGCCGCGATCTGTGCTGTAAGTTTCTGATATTTTTATCTGACATTTGGAGTTCAAGTCTGATGACGTTAATACATTTTCAAATTGGATTGGAGTTTAATATTCTGGAGAAATGACAAATAAATCACATTGATCCTATTCTGCAGACTTTGGTCCATAGCCCTGCATGTTCCAGCATTTAAGTTACATCCATGTCCTGCTGGTGGGACAGGACATTCAGGGATGGTGATGGTGGTGTCTGGGACATTGTAAGGAATGATTCTGAATGTGTAAGGCCGTTGGTTGACAGTCTGTGTTCCGGCTCACCCAATACGATGCAGGCAGGGTGCGAAACTACATTTGGAGCTCTTCTGCTCACCAGTTCCTTTCCTTTCTGCTTTTATCTTATTCATTTCTCTCTCACTCACCCCTTGCAGTCTCTGACACAAATGTCTCAACTTTGAATCATGATACCAGGATAACCCTGTACCCCGTGTCTCACCACTTTCTGAATAAGCCTTCCATGGAGAACGTTATCAAACACATTGCTGAAATCAATATACACCACATCCGTTACTCTATCCTCACAAACATGTTTGTCACATCCTCAAATAATTCAATAAGGTTTTGAGGCATAACCTGACGCTCACAAAGCCATGCTGGCCATCTCTAATCAATCTATGCTTTTCCAAATAAATCCTGTCTCTCAGAATCCTCTCCAATAATTTCTCCACAACTGATGTAAGACTGACTCATCAATGATTCCCAGGATTATCTTGATTGCCTTTGTTGAAAAACGGAATAATGTTTGCAACCCTCCAATCATCTGGTATGACTCTAGTGGATAGTGAGGATGCAAAGATCATTGCCAAAACACAGTAATCCCTTCCCTCGCTACCCATAACAACCTAAGTTATGTCCTTTCTGGCCCAGGGCACTTCTCTACTCCCATGAGTTTTCAATATGTTCATCACATTCTCCGTCTTAACATGGATTGGTTTGACCATATCAGCCTGTTTCCCATTGTCCTCACAAAGAACAACATACAACTCACTCATGAATACTGAAGCAAAGTACTCATTAAGGACCTCCCCGACCTCCTCTGACTCCTGGCACAACTTTGCTTCGCTATTAGGGGTATAAATGTGGAATTATGTCTCAGCACTGAATTAATGTAAAGATATTGCAGTGTACAATTACTCGATTACTTTGAATATTGAACTATATTTTAACTGAGAAAAAAGTTGAATTGATTTGATTATATTTCACTTCACGCTAACATTTATTGTATTTTGAACCACAATAAGAGTTTCCTTTTTACATATAAAGAAGTTAATTAAAATTAATCGCATGCTTACGTACAGAAAATAGAATTAACATCTGCTTGTTCCTTCCTTTTTCAATGACTGTTCATTTTGAATTTGTGGAAGGTGTACATTGTTGAAAGGAAGGGGAATTGTCTTCAGCTGAACATTCACATTGAATGACTGATGTATTTTACAAATCAAAGTACAATAATCATACAGTTTGGTCAATTTGTATTTCAAAGAATTGTCATGAGATTCCTGTTTATTTAAGTCTATTATTCCTTTATTCTTTGTTATTGTAAAATATTGTTTAATTTCCAGTCCATTACACACAGAAACTACCTAATCAATTCCCATTCAAATTACTGCAATAAAGAGTTGATTAGTTTTCATTTGAGTAACCACATTAAACATAATATTACAGTCCTGCCGGCCTGAGTGGGAACATTATGAAAGGAGCTTGTGGAGCTGTGGCAGTGTCTCTATTACTAGACCCGAGGGAAGGTTTCAAATCACACCTTCAACAGAAATATATGAAGAGCTGCTCTGAATGTTGATTAGAGAGTACCTAAGCACAGATTGAATTGCTTTTCAATCTAATATTCGATCTGCTTTTGACTATTACATCAATAATCACAAAATCTGATACTTACTTGAGTCAGGTTACCAAGAAATATGTGTTGGAAAATTCGTTTTTGCCACGTTGCTTTTACAAAAGACTTACATCTGTCCCTGTTTTCTCTAACTGTAAGAAATCTGAAGAGCATTTTCACTTTTACGAAAAAAGTGGAGCTGTTTCCCATATAAATTAATGCTTCTTCAACCAACGCCTTTTCAGCTTATGAAAGGTTTCATAATAATGCTTTACTTTCGGATAGTAGGGATACCTGTATCTAATTCTGTCGCTTATAAGTTCCTGGAGAATATTTGAAAATGTTGCAGAATTCAACATTCCAAGTAATGAGATTGATCTGTTTTTTTGTTGCAAAGGGGCAAGTCCAAACATTTGAAACACATTAAACATTATTTTCTCGTGCTATAAATTGGAAATAAAGTTGATATCTTCTTCAGTAAACTAACAAATGCTCTCACCTATTACTTGTCAGTCAGCTGATTGCCGACTTTGTAACTAAATATTGTGATTCATATAAATGTTACTCTGTCCTTTGATCAAAGTGAATTTGTAATTGTTGTTCAGTTTATGAATTGCCACAAACTTGTTTTTATTTTTCCATTCACCTGTTCATTTTGACCGTAAGGTTGAAATACTTTGAAAATATTGGAGTTTGTTCATTTAAAAATAAGGTTTGCACATCTCTCACATATCTCATTTCTTGTATTATGATTCAAGAATGTTTCCTGGTGGAATTCAAGTAACTTCCAAACATTTGTTCACTTCAAATAAGATCTGTAACACCCAATTATCAATCTGTTGTTAATGTTTCAGCTGGTTACATTGACATTGATTAGGTACTCATTCAGAGAGATCAACTGGCAATTATAAACTATTTGCAGGATTATTGAATTGAAAGAGAGATACAGACGGGCAATCATATTTTGGAAGGAATTGCTTTTTCATTCAAACGTGTCGGCTGTTCAAGAATTCTATATTGTGTTCCATTGGTTTTCTTGTCGAGAAATCAAACTTATAATTCATGTGAATTTTAATGTGTTCTGTATTTGCATCAGACTTAAGAATAAAAAGACGAGAAATTAACATGAAAACTCAGTGAATAGAAAGCACAGTAAACTAAATTGACAGAAGCAACCTTTAGTATTACCACTGAATATTCAGACAAATATTTCTAATGTCAAAAGAGCATGGTCAGGCAGCATGCGAGGAGCAGAATCGACGTTTTGGCCATGAGCCCTTCATCAGGAATCTTTTTTGATGATGGCCGAATGCCCGACAGGCCGATACTCCTGCTCTTTGAATGTGCCTTCCCTTTTCCAATGCTACAGCTTTCCTCACCTTCTACAAATATGTTTAATGAACATGAACTGAAAATGTTAGCATCAGCAGTTGAACAAGACCAAATTGACACATTTTTTGCAATATTTATAGTGAAAACCTGTTTGAGAACATGCAGAGAATTCGATCGAACAACATCTCTTGCCGTTAGAATCCTTGGACATTCATAATAAAGAATAACCATGCTTTGAACAACCAATGTGCTGTATAACGACTGAACTGAAATACCAGAGGACACCGATTGTATTTATTGGAGGGAATGATAACCAGATCCTTACTGTGATAGTGGTGATTGATCTCCTCGACAATAAAATTTTACTGTGATTATTCCACTGAACAGTAATTAGATGGCCATGAAGATCTTTTTGTGGCTTTATGTGCAGTGTTTTGTTTGAACATCGATTTCGGTAACATTGAGATATTTTACAAGATTAACAATTGACACTTAAAGGTAAGTTTTAAATGCAACGTTTTAAAAAAATTGTTAGTTTTGGATAGCGAAACACAATTCTAAGTTTATCGAATCCTTACTGTGTGGAAACAGGCCATTTAGCCCAACAAGTCTACACTGACGTTCCTAAGAATAATCCACTCAGCACCATTCTTCTCGCAGATTACTGGACATTTACCCCTGACTAATGCACATAACCTACACATCCCTGAACAGAACGTGCAGCTAAGCATGGCCAATCAACCTAACCTGCATATATTCGGATTGTGGGAGAAAACCAGAACATACAAACTCCACACATACATGTGTCCGAGGATGGAATCAAACCCAAGTGCATAACACTGTAAGACACGAGTGCTAACCACTGATCCTCTGTTCTCAATGCCCAATTCCCATGCAAGAAGTGAAAAAGTGAGATACGTGCAAAATAAAAATCACTAACAAATCATGAATGAGCAATAATTAGAAAATTAATATGATCAAAGGACACAACAATATTCAGGTGAATTTCATTGTTTAACAACAAATTTGGGAATGAGTTAACTAATGAATAACGGGCAGTGACATTTGTTTGTTTCACTGATGGAGAAATTGACTTGCTTTTCATCTTTGCAACACTGCAGAAAAGTGGTGTATGTGCCTGAAATGTTTGAAGTAAGCTCTTTTCAATAAAAAAAATCAATGCAATTCCATCGACTTATTCATCCTTAAGACTCAAACATTATCAAATACTTTCCAGGAATTTAGAACAAGCAGAATTAGTCACTTTGATTTCATGGGAACACAAACAGAATAAACAGCAGATTCTGTGAATTAGTCAGTCAATGCGATTATTCTGCTGAAGACAACATCCCTTCTTTGCAAAATGCTCAACTTCGAAAAATTCAAAATGTATTGTCATTGTTTAATGAGACAAAACAGAGATGTTAATTCTTTTTCATTTGACTTAACAAAACGCCGGAATGTTACATGATTTTGTTGCGTGAAAAATACTTAAATCTTATTGTGATCAGAAATACAACAAATGTTCGCATTGAAGTGAAATATATTTAAATTAATTCAACTATGTTTCCGCGAGTAAAGTAAGAATTCATATTAATAATGATTGAGATTATACACTACAATATATTTAGTTATTAATGTAAAGAGCCGTAATTCCACATTTACGGCAAATGCTGGATTGAATAATTATTAGGTATGAGCAACAACTGAATACAAAATTCCATCAATGAATTTAGAAATAATGAGAAATCTCATTTGCTATGTGACTGAGGAATATTTGCAAACAAACAGGAATTATTGCAGTGAAAAGTAATTGCAGGTCTGTGAATTTAAAGTCTGTGACTGTGGAGATCATTCAAATAAGCAAACATTAGACAGTCACAATTAATGTTGGATGGGAAGTCCTTGGATCCATTGTGGGATACTTGACCTGAAAATCAAGTTTCATATTGCAGTGTTGGTACTCAGAAACAATTGTCAAATTAAAATCTGAATCTCATTTTATTTGTTCAAAAGACTTTCTTAAACAATTGTGCAAGTATTATCATGACAATGACGTGATAATTAATGTTGCAATATGAGCAATGAAGATGATTCAATATTTCAAAAACACATTGCTGTGATGTTGATTGGATATTTATTAAAATTGGTAAATTGTGGAATAGAATATAGTAACTAGCTTTATGAATTGAAGAAAAACTGAACCAGTGATTATAGAACAATATTTTTCTTTCTTGACTAAAAAATGCAGGTAACACAAGAAATATGAATTTCTATCAAATGGTTTCCTCATGGAGACATGTTATTTTAATTTAGATGATTAATATTATGATCAGAGTTCAGACATTTGTGTCAGAATTCGGAAGAAAGTTAATAGATAATGAAAGTGAGCATGAAAGTGAACAAATCATGCAGTCAATGATATTTGGTACATAAAGGAATTATAAAAATTGTTCATTATTGTACAGTGATGAATAATGTTGGAATAGAAAAGACAAAAAAGAATCAATATGTTCAAAGCAGTTCTTTTCTTACAATTAAATGAAACCAATAATCATTTTGCACAGCACGTGATTTTAAAAAAGCAGTCATTTCATGTGTTATGTAAACTGAAAACTACTTCCATTCTGCAAAAATGGAGTCTTTCCCAAATTCAAAATTTAGGTCTGCTGAAATATACAACAAAAATGGTTGTAATTTGAAATATCTCTTGCACACAAATTTAAAATAAGTAAACTTAAAGATTATTAGAATGACAAAACGTTTGTTGTTTGCATGATTGTGTTACAGTCAATATCTGTGATAAAGTAGAAGCATTGTTTTAAGCATCATAAATCATCTTTAACTACTGAACTGAAATAGAAGATATCAATTGCACGTGTTGCATGGAATAGTAAACAAATGGTTACTGTTGTCATTGGTTTCAGGAGCAATAAGGTATTTTACTGAACAATAATCAGATGGTGATGGAAGTCTTTGTGTTGCTTTATGTGTATTGTTTAGTGTGAACATTGGGTTCGATAAAATTGACATATTTACATGAATTAGGAACAGATCGATAATTGCGTGCGAATGATCTGATTTAAAATCAGACAATTTTTAATATTTACGAGGATTGCTGAGTGAAACGTTCTTAAACCATCATGCAATTAACGGGATAAGTAAGAGGTATGCAAATTGAATTTTCAAATGAGCACACCCTGATATTTTCACACCATTTCAGTATCATATTCAATATAACTAGATGACTGGAAAGCTAAAAACAAATCTCACACAATTGATAAACTGATCAGTAATTAAAAATTGATAAATAATAGCAAGTGGCATTTGTTTATTTTACTGAGAAGTCATTGATCTTTCCTCATAGCACTGGAGCATAAATTTCTATGTTGTTTTAATTAAGATCTACAGAACAAGAGAAAATTAATGACTATCATGACTTTGTATATTTAAGCCTTATGACTGCAACATTCTCAAATATTTTTTGAGGAATATTGATTGAGTGTAGATGGATACATTTTGCTATGAGTGACCAGAAGAAAGTATATAGCAGATACTGTGATTATTGGAATGGACGATTATACCTCCAAATAATCTACAGACATTGTGACTGGAAATACAGTAAGTGTCAGCATCGAAGTAAATTACAATCAAATCAATTCAAAAATGTTTCCAAGTTTAAAATAAATGCAATATTCACAATGATTGAGAGATTGGACATTGCAATGTCCTTGCAGTATTTATTGCACATAAGCATAATTCCACATTTGCAGCCCTTGCTGGATTACACAATTATTAGATATAAGATATATTAGCAATAAAGGGATTTAAAAATACATATTCGTGAATTTGAGAATAATGAGATATCCCATCTTGATATTAGACTGAGTAATATGTAGAAATGAAGAGTAATATTGTAGGGAAAAGTAATTGGAGCTCTCTGAATTTCAAAGGCTGAGATAATTGTTATATTTCACCTGAGCAAAAATCAGACATTTACAATGAATGTTGCCAGGGAAATTCTTGGTCGTTTGGTATGTGCATGGGCCTGAACAAATAGGTATTAATATAGTAGCATTGACAATCAGAAATAATGATTGTTTTTTTTTAAACACCGCATTTTTACATAGTCTATGTTAAATTGCTGTTCAATTACTGTAATTGATAATTGCTTTTAGAATCCTAACAGATAAATTGACTTAATATTTTTGAAAACACTTTTCTCTGATGTTGATTGGATATTCATTAAGATTAGGGAACTGAAAATTAAAGCATAAAACTACGCTCTATGATGTGAAAAAAGTCATTCAGCAGCAATTGAAAAAAATGATTTTGTTTAAAAATGCAGGCATTGCAAGATTTATGTGCTTCCAATAGTTTTTTGAAGAGTCATGTCAATTTTATTGATGTAATTTTTATCACAATAAATGTTTTGATATTTATTTCAGAATTAGGAGGGAAAGAATTTGGCCATGGAAGGGACTATTACTGTGAACAAAACATAGAGTCAATGACATTTCATCTGGAAAGGAATTCTCATAATTGTGTGATTATTGTTCACTGACATCTAATATGGGAGGAAAAGGAGAATTGTCAACATTTCCAAGGAATATTTTTCTTATAGTGAAATGAAAATAAAAATCATTTTGGAGGGCAATTTGTTTGAAAAAAGGAAACAGTCATTTCATTTGACATTTGAGCTGAAAACTCGTTCCCGTTTCCCCCATTGTAGTCTTTACAATAATTTAAAACTTCGTGTTGGTTGAACAAAAGAATAAATTGATAAAATCAAAATGTTTTCTTGTACACGAAAAAAGTAAATGTAAAGCAATTTTATCCTGAAAATTATATCGCTCTGAATGTAATCATTTCACACACAATAAATGTTTATGTTGAATTGAAATGTCATCATAGCTGTAGAAGTGTTTTCCCCTGACAGGGAATGAGGACTCAGGAGGCAGGCTGAGCTGAGGCATGTGCAGCAATCAGTTAATGAAGGGATCATCCCCCGAGGCCAATCACGGAAGGGAGATCCATGACACACTGTAACATATACAGTAAAAAGCAGCATTTTATGGACTTTCTGCATCACAATGGCCACATGCAATGTGGTTACCGCCCTTCACTCCTCATCCAAACACTCAATTGAATCACATAATCGCAGATGGGCATTCTCATGGACATCCCCAGATTCCAACTGGGAACTTTCCATGCATTTTATTGACATAGATTCCAAAGTTATTCCTGAACTCCCTCGGGCCTCTCAGGATACCTTACCAGTTGGGAAATTTTGAATTCTGCTAGTCATTATATTTTATTTTATCAAAGCCAATTACTCCTTATATTTTTCACTGTCTTAATTATGTATGTAAAAGAAATAGAAAAGACAGTTAATTTTAGCTTACTTGCTATAAGATTAGTAATATGACTTGTGTTATAAAGTTCCTTATATTGTGTAAAATTGTACAGCTACTCTTTCTGTCAGGACTTCATAATTAATGGGCAATCAACATCATACCGTGACGTTAATTCCTAAAACTAAGTAACTTCAAATCTCAGTCTAAATGCTTTGCTATGATGTTTGTAGTAGGCATTGGTTACATGTATCAAACTTATGTTGCAAATTTCCCCTATTATACTCAAGAATCTGTAATTAGAACCTTTGTTTAATGTTCTGAGTAACTGTAAAATAATAACTATATCTGACAAATGAACTCTTCTGTTGTCATAATAGCTGCTTTGTAAGTTAACTGGGCTGCACCCTGCAGCTTCTGTTTATTCATTTATTGGGACAATTATCCTTTCATTTATGAAGGTCAGGATTGGTCATTTGACTGTATGTCGGCATGCTCTTATGCAGAAATGTCTGGCATGTTGTAGTCCCGGCGTTGGACTCGGTCCATTGGTAGTGTGCTTTCTTTTAATTTAAGGCTGGAACAGAATGTTAGTCTAGTTTATCGCCTCCTGACACCTTGTATTTTAGTTCTGAGGTAGGCTGCCTGTTTTTGAAAGTCAGGCATTTTGTATGAGCCAATATGGACCATTCTATTCCAAGTGGGGGCAGCCCAGAACAGCAAATCAACTAAGATTCAAGTATTGAAATAAAAATCACCATTCGCTACCATTGGTATCTGTAAAATGCAATGCGTTTATGTTACTGAGCCTTAACTACACACTTAAAACTAGATACACTGGTTATGGTCAATTCTTAACTATTAGATATAAGCAACAATTAATCTTAAAAACATTTCATAGCGAATTTCAAAATGATTAGAAATCTCATATAGCTGCCTGTCATGTGTAAAAATGAACAGCATTTATTGGAGGGTGAAATAATCAGACCTCTCTTAATATGTCAGGATGAATATTAATCCAATGATTTCAGTGAACATTCAAACGAGAAGGGAACAGATATTACCTGTGAGTGTTGGATTAGGAATCATTAATTAGTTTGTATTTGTGTTATCCTGGAATAAGAGAACTTTTTTAAAAAAATAATGACACTAAGAAATACTGGATTTAATTAAAATGTGAATTTGACGATGTTTGTTACAAAACCTAAACTGTGTGATTTTTGGAATGACAATGAATTGTTAATTAATTTTAGAACTTTGGCAAAGTAAATGATTCAATATGTCTAAATGGATTTGCTCTGATGTTGACTAGATATTTCTTAATCTGTCAGCCGAGAATGCAAATTCCGGCATGATGATATGGAAAGACATTAGACATTCAGTGAACATTGATCAGAAATGGTTTGTCATTCAAAATTCTCAGATCTTCAAAATCTCTATACTTGGTTTCTCTACTTTTCTTCTGAAGAAATATAATATATAATAAGAACAAATTCTGCATTGTACTTAATGCATGCAATTTTTCATCTCATCAATATTTAGACATTTGAGTCAATATTATAAAGAAAGTAAGTCATAAGGGAGATTTATTTTCACAGAAGCATACAGTCAACAGCATTTATCAATGTATTTGTTTCAATGTTGTCTCTGAGTAAACAGGTAAATACATTTAATGGGGATCTTTTGACAATGTAATGAGCCACAATTAAATTTTTATCATAATTTTTGGCTTGGAAATCTATCAGAAAAAAATCCTATATTCAGGACTTGCTTCATCTCGATACATGTTACGTGTAGTATCTCAGTCATAAGAAATAAGGTGTCATCATGGATCTGGGAAAGATATAGTGTGTAAATTATAATAAGGTTTCTCTTCCATATGTTTGTGTCTGGTGAGACCTGAATGTTTGCTGTGATTATTCATCCTGAGAACAATAAGGCATGTACAAAGCGTATTTCACCGAACAGTAATTTGGTGGCTTTGAAGACCATTACGAGTACTTTGATTTTAATAATGTTGAGCTGATTTCCATGATCTGAGAAATATTTTACAACATTTTACCAAAATTCTGGATTCTAAGCATTCAATGGGTTTCATGAAAACACCCTTCACTTGTCGTCATTCTGAAGCGAGGTGTATAACGCTCAGGCACTGGCTGCAAGTCAAGGTGCCAGGAAGTCTGCATAAAACTCTTCAAAGCACAACTCTCGGGCTGGTTATGACTGGATCTCTCGAACCTTTGTGACCTCTTTGACTGGTCTTTCCACAATTTTCTGGAGCTGATTATTTTGTCTAATGTTTGCTTTAGTTTGGCCTTTTTAGCTCCGATTTCTCCAGCTGTAGGAATATTTAGAATGTTCAATTATGTGCGACAGGTCACTTGACGTTACTGGACAGGTAAAATATGATTGGGAGATGCCGGTGTTGGACTGGGGTGTACAAAGTTAAAAATCACACAACACCAGGTTATCGTCCAACAGGTTTAATTGGAAGCACACTAGCTTTCGGAGCGACGCTCCTTCATCAGGTGATCGCTCCGAAAGAGAGTGTTTTTCCAATTAACCCTGTTGGACTATAAACTGGTGTTGTGTGGTTTTTAAATTTGTCCACCTCGGTCCAACACCAGCATTTCCAAATCAGATCAACCATGAGTTCGTTGAATGGTTGAGCAGACTCCTTGCGCTGAATAGCATACTTACACTTGGTTTAATATTTCGTCTAACGCCTTATTTTATTCATAAGTTCAGAATTGTGAGGGGATGGGATGAAGAGACATAAAAGGTTTATTGAACAGATCAGACACAGCAGGAACAATGCTCATAAACTCAGGAAGAAGAAATATGCTGTGGCCTGGGGGCAACAAATGACACTGGGCCCAGCACAGGTGGCTGTGTCCAGAAGCTGTGATTGCTGAAGGAAGTTGCTAGATTTTATACAGTTGGCAAGTCAGTGATCACGCTGGATGATGGATCGTTGCATGATTCACACACAGCAGAAATTTGTGGAAGAATGAAATGTTTGTTTCATTGGAGACATTTTCTGTAGTTCCAATTCCGATTGACTGTTTGAAATACTGATCAGATTTTTGTGTGAAGTGTTAGGTTAAAATACTCATGAACAACCCCACTGGATAAGCCTGTGCTTCCGATCTGTAGGTTTTTTTTCTTTCTTTCGATGTAAATTCATAGAAAGACAAGATGGAATGTAGGGCGGAAAGAAAAATGGGTTCTTTCTCATTTCATCAATTTCATCTACAATTGAATAGAATGGCTGCTCTCACTCTTCATTTCGACTTTAATGTGGTGTCGATTATTTGTGAATCTCCCGTGCAGTGAAGGGCAAGAACAAGATTCTCGATCCAGTGTATACCAGAGTGTGAGCTGCAAATAAAAACTGCCAGAGCGGTACATAAAGTTAGCAGCCAGGGTGTGACTCGAACCTGTGAATGTGGATCACAGTGGTATAATTACCCACCACCATAATCCCTCGGTCCCCTCTGCACATTTTGTAGAGGGGTGACATATGACCACACCATTGTGCTTCTGCCTTCACCAGAATTATAATAACAGCAAATTCCAATAAATAGCCATGCTGGTCAGAATGAATAACTGTCATTGATACATTCTGAGTCAGAACTGAGTCAGAATGAAATAGGAAAAAAATTTTCTTTCATATTTACACGTACATTTGACTCATAATTTCTTCCGTCACTTTCTCTCTCACGTGAAGAAGCAGCCATGGAAAGGGAAATAAGGACGATGTTGTCGCTCAATGGCCTTTCTCATTTGGCTGAACCTGAATTGGATTAAATCGCAAGAACCGCTGATTTGTTCGTTTCGTTTTAATTTTGTTGAAACCTCACAATGTTCATTAATAATCAGAAGTGAATTAGATATATCTCATTGGAACGATTAATGTTGTATTCAAATTTGCTCTGACTTTATTTCAGCTTAAGGAAATACTGCTAAGAAAAACAGAGGGTTAAAGTGCAAAAGAAAACCCACCAGGTTTG
This sequence comes from Hemiscyllium ocellatum, assembly GCF_020745735.1. Classification (NCBI taxonomy): domain Eukaryota; kingdom Metazoa; phylum Chordata; class Chondrichthyes; order Orectolobiformes; family Hemiscylliidae; genus Hemiscyllium; species Hemiscyllium ocellatum. Next base: position 144,485 of record NW_026869332.1, read on the forward strand.
TTGCTCGTTGCTTTGACAAATTTCACAGAGTACTACATGGATCAAACATCATGGTGTTTGTTCTCACATCCTGACCGCACGTGATGAAAGCAGGAAGTCGTTCTCCAAGCAACTGCTCACTTCCTATTCATTATGTAATATCTTCCCTTCACAATAAATAAAAATCCACTCAGTTCCATTTACAATGCTTAAGGTGGAATATTATGCCAAATCTTTCAAAATGCAGAGTTTTGGAACCGAATCTTATTCAGCTGCACACATTAAAGGAATTTCTTTACATTTAAAGTCAACTAACCTAGACATTGTTTCCCCACAACTTCCGACCGACTACACCCCATCCCTACACCTTTACCTACCCACACGCTGTGTCTCTCCTTGTGAAATTTATTCCTTGTATGTCAACAAAAGTGCCTTTCCAAATATTTTGAAAACCAGATTCTCGGAGTGGCAGTGATTCTGTTCTCATCATTTCTTTCTCCTTCAAAGGTTTGATTAAAGGTATTGAACACCTGATATCTATATGTTTACTTACTTGAAAGATGGAATTTTCCACCTATTTACTCTGACCAAACATTTCATAAACTGGAAAAAAAAACATTAAGTCTTCCTTGGTTAAATGATAACTGTTCTCAGTTTTCCAAGAAGACAAGTGAACAAAATCTCATCTTCAGTACACCCCCATCAGCATCTTCTCGAATGGCTTTACACCCCAGTAAACCCCGTCATCATCAATTCATTGAATCACAGAATCCTACAGTGCAGAAAGAGCATTTCAGTCAATCGGGCCGGTATCGACTCTCTGAAGAGCATCTCACCGAGACCCACCTCCCCTCCCTATTTCCATATATTTCACCTGAAGAAGGGGAATCCCTCCCCCTTATGATTTCAAATAAACCTGTTGGAGTATAATCTGACGTCCTGTGATTTCTGACCTTATCCCCACAATGCCCATGGCTAATTCACTTAACTTAATTCACTCCCTGGACACGAGAGGGCAACTTAACTTTGCCAATCAACCGAACCCTCCCTCTGAAAACCAATGCGAATTACTGAGACAATGTTCCATCATACTGAGTAAATGCTGTGTCATTTTGTAATGGTTTTATACCCTGGTAACAGACTCATCAGAATAAATGAACCCAAATTCAATGTATCGAAACGCTACTCTGTCCTTTACAATTTCATTCGTGCTGCGGGAAATGTTTCTGCACTCATATTTGAATGTGTTTACGTTGTTTCTTCCTCAGCTTCCTGCTTCTTGTAAACACTTCAATCCGGAACAAATCTGTCAAATACTTTTCATTCCAACACAGTCACAAGGTGAAGTTTGCAGAAGGCACGTGTTTGGCCGTTCACTGACACACAGCCTTCCTGAGAGCTGCAGTCTTTCCCCACCTTTATTCAGGCAGCAGTTTCCTTCCTGTGACATGCCCCATCTAGAATAGAAGGACAGGTATCAATACCCGCACTTGGGAATGGAGCGACAGTTTTAAAATATTTACACTGTCCCCAGCGGAGAATTGAGCCCTGTGACAGGCGGGGATACTAACTACTATACGACCGAGAACAAGAGTGTCAAAGGAGTCCCTTCAACCAAATGTGGCCACACTTCTCAAATACAACTGCCTAATGAACTGAATCACATTTCACAATTCTTACCCCACAGCCTTACATGTCTTGGCATCACAAGCTCACATCTGAATATTTATTCAGTTTGTAAAGGTTTCTGTCGCTCTGAACAATGCAGATAGTATATTCCAAATTCCAACCACCCACTGGCTGATAAAGCTTTTCGCACATCTTCGCGACTGCGCCACTCAGTTCCTCTGATTCTGAGTCTGGGAATTGGGACTATGTGGCAGCAGTGGTTACTGCCTTGTGTGGGGAAACTGGTGAAGTAGCCAATGTTAAACTGCATTACGATTGAAGCATACATTTCAACAACATCGGCACTGTCCCCGGAGTTTTTGATGTTTTGGAGAATCTACTTATCTCAGCCTTCAGCATATTAATGATGAATCACCACAGCTTCTGGGGGAACCGACATTAAACGGTCAGCCCATTCTGAGTTCCCACATAACTGCCACTATTCGCTTAGCACTGATATTGTGCATTTGGTGCTCTGCCTAATGTGTCCTATGAGATTGTACTTATTGCACGCTGTCAACGCCCTCGGTGTGGAATGCCGTGATCGTATAGTGGTTAGTACTCTGCGTTGTGGCCGCAGCAACCTCGGTTCGAATCCGAGTCACGGCAGTAATTGCTCTATCTTCTCAGCTCTTGGGAAACACAAAGGAATCAGTTGTTTGGATAAGGTAATTTTTTCCAAGGTGATGATCTTTGCCCTTCAAATTCTGCTCGCTCACATCTCTGTATTTCATATGTCAGAATTCAAATCCACCCGTTCTCAGAGATTTCACTCCCTCCTACGATCACTAACTGAACTTTTCATCCCACACCCCCATTACATTAATTTAGAGATGCCGGTGTTGGTCTATGGTGTAAAAAGTTAAAAACACACAACACCAGGTTAGAGTCTAACAGATTGAACTGAGCACTAGTTTTCGGAGCGCTGCTCTTTCATCATGTGGTTGTGGAGTCATTTCCTATTTCATTAAGGCACTGCAGAATCTAACACTGACTCTCACATTGATACCATTCAGTTTGTGCTTCTGCGGTCACCGTTGCTGGTTGAACGTGCCCCAACCCCACCATCAGGACCTGAAGACCAGTTGATCCATTTGGTTACGGTTGTTGTGAGGCCAATCCTCAGGTAGCAGCTTTTACTGATATGGACTTGCGATTATGGGCGGTCAAGCTCAGGAAAATGATTCAGGACAATATCGAGGAAAAGCGACTGCTTTCAGAAAGATTACTTCCACGGGTTTTCCGCAATGGCCGAGCACGATTATAGGTTAACTCAGATACCAAGCAGATGAACAGGGACCCGGGTTTGACTCCAACCATGCCAGGTGTTAGAATTGGGATACAATACATATCTGGAATTACGAATCTAATAACACCTATAAATACATGGCCAATTGTTGAAAAAACAAAACCATCGTGTTCACTGACGTCCTTTGAGGAAGGAACCTGCTATTCTTACCTGGTCAGGCTCGATGTGACTCCAGACTCACTGCAATACGGTTGAGTACGACTACCCTGCTGTGCAATTAGGGATCGCAATCAATGCTGCCGAGACAGCGATGCCCTCATTCTGTAACAGAATAGGAAAAAAGTTAATTTAGCTCTGCTAGAGTACTGTGTGCAGTTCTGCAATTCACAGTATAGCAATGATGTGATGGCACTGCGAACGTTGCAGGAGAGATTCACTGGATATTGTGGGCTGAAGAGTTTCAGTTATGAGGAGAGATTGGATAGACTGGGGTTGTTTGTCACCAAGCAGAGGAGATTGGAGAAGACATGACTGAGATGTAACAATAATGAGGGATATGGATAGGATCGACTGAAAGAAGCGTTTGTTATTGATGGAGGGATTGAACAACGGGGCCAACAGATTTTGGGAAAAGGCAGAAAGGTTTGATTATATGTGCGGAAACGGTCAGAGAGGCGGAAAACCACTTTTAACTGAAAAAAAAATTCAGATGTGAAATTGTGATGCCATACATATCAGACTATGGGTCAAAACAATGGAAATCTTGTTTCAGGTAGTTAAGCAGTTGTGTTGAACAAGTGCGGCCACAA
>NW_026869333.1:0-44521 GCF_020745735.1 Hemiscyllium ocellatum
TTCTCCTGTTCCTATCATCTGACAATGTTTCCTCTTCCTACTGCACTCCTCCTGCTAGGAGAATCCATAGCGATCTCTTTAACAATGTGTCCAAGTTTCTAAATGCTGGCTTCTCAGAATTGATCGTTTTTTTTTCATCTCTTAATCAAATCTGTTAAGTCCTGGGCCCAAGACCGTCCAATGTGGGGAAAGAGCATTGGGAAGGTGTTGAGCACCTCGAAACTTGCTGTGGTGAAAATAGGAATCCAGCAGAAAACAGCACAAGGAGAGCGCTGTCACGCCAACGCCCCACCCACCCTCTTCCCATGTCCACCTCATGCCCCATGTGTAATAGTGTGTGTGGAAGGCCACATCGGTTTGTACAGCCAACTCTAGACTTTCCCACCCTCGCCCCGAGATTGGGAGAGAGTCAGCCTCATCTGTGAGCCACCGCCAAAGAGATGATGAGATATGAAGATTGAATCCCCTCACAATTATCCCAGTGCCTTGTTACAAATTCAAACAATTCCCTGTTAATACAGTGTCTAGTAATGTGATATCACTCAGTATCTCTCCATGTGGTACCCCTCGCTGTGTCGGTCTATTTGCTGCCTCTGGCAGCATTTCTCCCTCTTACAGATGCTCTGAGATGCTGAGTCAACAGAATTGTCCACTCCAGATAGACGCAGCAGCACATACAAGGGATGGATGGAGACTGGGATTCTCGAGATCTCTGCTGGACTCAGTGCCACTCTGCATGAGTTATCCTCATTACATCAGTCTAATTTCCCATTCTGTCTATTTCTGTCTCATGCAGGTAATCAGGATGTTCCTAACTCCTGTCTCATCCATCACCTCATTGAAGCTGGTTGGTCAGCCAGAGAGAGAGAGATGGAGAGGAGATCTGGAGCCTTCAGTAAATCCTGCAGCCGGTAAGATCACTCACAGTAAACAGCACAAGATGGAGGTGGTAGACTTCTATATTCCGACCTGGAAGACAGGACATAGATACAGAGCTGGGCAAGGACAGCAACATTCTAGGCTTCATTCCCACCATCTTGTGAGGGTCCTGCTTTCACCTCTGCTGTACTGGTCCTCAATGCGACAGCACAGGGGATAGCAGGCATCAATCCTGGCCCATTCTGTGTTAGTGATCTCTGTAATATCCTCCAGTCCAGATAATCCTTCCTCTGTTTGGAATCTCCACACCATTCTCCCTGTCTCTGTCAGGTTCTTCAATCCCTAACATCCTAATTCCTAAACTTCTGCAGTAGATACTCAATTCCTTCATCCCTGTAAACCCTGACTGTCCTGTCTATCCCTGTAAGCTCCTCCCCACCAACACCACCCTCCATGTCAATGTATTTATCTTTAACCTCTCCAACGGTCCCTACCTATGTAATCTTCTCCAGCTCCTACAACCCTTCCTTAGCTGTGAAAAAATTGTAATCTCCTTGTCCTTCTCTAATTCTTTGATCTTTATCTTGTTAAATTACACCCTCATTCCCGACACCATACCCCTCGCGACCACAGGAACCTCCTTCAGTTTGTACAACCCTCCCTATTTGTGTAACTGTCTCCACCCCAGTAACCTGGCATTCTCCATTGCCTTCCCATCTCTGTAGCCTCCAGAGCCTAGAAGCCACCTTATATTTATAAACGTCTTCAGTCACGACAACCTTCCATATCTCTGTTAGTATACACAATACTCTCCTAGATGAAACAGCCCCCTGTCTGTGCCTCTCAGTCTGCCTACCTCTTCCTTTCTCCATCTCTATACCTATCTCCAGAATCTAATCCAGCTCCCTCTATCTCTGTAAATTCCTCCAATCCCCAAACCCCTTTGTCCCACTGACATTCTTGACCAGATGTAACTCTGTTTAACTCTAACATCCTTGAGTCCCTGTAAGCCTCCCTGTCTCTGTAACCTCTACCCATCTGTTCAACCCCCCACTACTGAGGAATGACTCCCTGCATTCACCATAAGGCAGATGGGATGACAGTGAACAGATATGATGGAACTGTCATTCCGGAGATTTAGCTGCAGAATGACCATCGCTGGGAGTGAATACTGAAGGGTTGTTGGGATAGAGTCATGGAGTCAGAGAGATGTACTACAACATGGAAACCAGCCCTTCGGTCCAACCCATCCATGCTGTGCAGATATCCCAACCCAATCTAGTCCCAATAGGCAGATTCAGCAAAAAGCCAACAAGTTGTGAAGGAAGGATGAGGTTAATGCATTAATGAGACAGTCATGTGGATCTGAATAACAAAAGTGGAGCTGAGAATAAGCAAGCAGCAGCAACCGTTAGCAGGAATTCTTTTGTAGGCACCAACCAGTGATGGGAATGTCAATACGGTTACAGTCAGGACACTGAATGTACTTGTAGCAAGAACAGTACAGTACCTGTGTGTGACAGTGGTGTGATCTCCATGCCGACTGATACAGCAGTGAGTATCAGTGCTGTAACGGATAGAATCCTGGATTGTATGTGAGATGGTTTTCTATAACATCATATCATATTTGTAGATCAAGTGCTGTGTACGAATAAATATCCAATAATCCCATTATAAAGGAGTTTTGTGAGCAGAAACCCATAATATTATGCAGGGCATATTGAGTTTGTGCTCAGACCATGAGATGTAGGAGGGGAATGAGGCCATTTGGCCCATTGAGTATACTGTGCCCTTCAGTCAGATCATGGCTGATCTGATACTGTTCAACTCTACTTTCCTGCCTTTTCCACAAAACCCTTGTTTCCCTGATTCAGTAACATCTGCAGGAGGTTACAGAACAGTTGGAGAGATAGACAGAAATGGCAAATTGGGTTTAGTCTGGACAAGTGTGAGATGATGTCAAATTCAGGAATAAAGTTCTCATCCTGAGGGATATTGATATCCAGAAGGATCTTGGTGCAAGTCAGTAACCCCTGAAAATGGCAACAGAAGTGTTTCAGATGGGAAACAAAGCAAATGGAGCACTGACCTTCATCGGTCACAACGTTGGGTAAAGTGGTTTGCATCTGATGCTGTAATTGTATAAAACGTTTGTTTGGCCACATTTGGAGAACTGTGTGCAGTTCTCATCTCCACACAATAGGGAGGATGGGGAGGCTTTGGAGAGGGTGCAAAAGGGTTTATCAGCACGTTGCCTGTGTTAGGGTTTTTAAGTGTGTGTTAGGTGTTAAGAGGAAATTTAACAAAGTTGAATTGCTTTGTGAGGGTATCAGAGGCTGACAGGTGTCCAGGTACAGGGATATAACATTAGGACAGGGATAGATAATGTAGATAGTCAGCATCTCTTTTCCAATGTGAAAGTTTCAAATACTAGAGTGTAGAGGTTTAAGGTGAGAAAGAGAAAATTTAAACGAGATGTGTGAGGCAAGTTTTTTTTTGCAGAGAGTGGAAGTTGCCAAGCGAGGTCATAGAAAGAGAAATGTGAGTAAAGTTTTGAAGTGGGATTTCAACAGAAACATGAACGGGAAGAGCATAGAGGGATATGGACCACGTGCAGGCAGATTGTATGAGTTAGAATAGCATCATGGACAGCATAGACATGGTGGGCCGAAGGGCCTGTTGCTGTGCTGTGCTGTTCAGTTTTCTAACTTCCCAGCATCCGCCCGATCAGAGCCCCTCAGAATGGATGGTTCATTCCATTTCTCTCTCATTATCTAAACTTCAATGGGTTCAACCTCAACCTACTCCACCTCTTTTCATTGGAAAATCCCTCCATTCCCAGGATCAGCCGAGTGAGCCTTCTCTGACCTGCCTCCAATGTGACAATATCTTTCCTTCAGGCACTCTCACTGTTCATAATATTGAACCTTGCATCGTTTTAGCAAAACCTCCCTTTTTTAGACTCCATTCCCTCTGTAATAAATGCCAGCATTTGATTTGCCTTCTCTATTCCCTGCTGACCCTGTGAGCTACCTTTTTCAGATTGATACACAAGAACTCCCACAACCCTTTCTGCTGCCCGTCTGAAACCAAATAGAGTTACCCTGTCAGTAAGTCGGGACCATACTGACATTGTTAGAAAGGATATGTCAATATACAATAACTGGCCACTTAGAAACACATTTGATAAAAGAGAATTTGTTTCTGAGCCTGTTGGATTTAATTTGTTGGTGTGAATATAAATGGCAGAATTGTAAGGGTGTGAGAGGGGATATCATGTATTTGAATTATGAGAAGCCTTTGTGCAAGTTTCAGTCAGGGCTAAAGAGTAACTTAGTAGAGAATAGGGTCCCTTAAAGATCAATAAGGTCACCCCTGTGTGGAACCAGAGGAGATGGGTGAGATATTAGACAAAATAGCCTTGTCAGTATTTACTGTGGAGAAAGACATGGAAGCTCGGGAACTTGGAGAAATAAATAGCGATGTCTTGGAAAGAATCCTCACCAGAGAAGAGAAAGTGCTGGAATCTTAAAACAAATAAAGGTAGATCAATCCTCAGTAGCTCATTGGGTCGATACTAGAATATTGTGGGAAGCTAGGGAAGAGATTGCAGTGTCCTTAACAGAGATATTTATATTATCAACAGACACAGTGAGGTGTTGGAAGACTGGAGGGCGGCTAATGCTGTTCCATCACTTAAGGGCTGCAGGGAAAAGCCAGGAAATTACAGCCCTGTGAGCCCAGTGATGGGGAAGTTGTTGGAGGAGATTCTGAGAGAAAGGAGCTCCTTACATTTACAAAGGCAAAAGCTGATTTGAGATGGTCATCATGGCTTTGTGAGTGGAAAACCACGTTTCTCAAACCGGATTGACTCTTCGAGGAGGTGGCCAAGAGATAGATGAAGGCAGAGCAGTCAACGTTGTCCACGTGGACTTCAGCATCTAGTCAAGCGGAAGAAAGAAGCTAACTTGAGGTTGAGGAAGCAAGGATCAGACAGGACTCCAGAGAGTTACATTGGGTGGCGCGGTGTCTCAGTGGTTAGCTCTGCTACGTCAAAGCACTACAGGCTCCATTTCGATGAGAGCCTCAGGCGACTGTCTGTGGGGAGTTTGCACATTCTAGCCATGTCTGCGTGGGTTTCCTCCAGGTGCTCCAGTTTCCACCCACCATCCAAAGATGTGCAGATTAGGTGACTCAGCCATGCTAAATTACCCATAGTGTTCAGGGATGGGTAGTTTGGTGCATTAGTCAGGGCAAATGGAGAGTAACAGGGTGGGGGAATGGGGCTGGGTTGGATACTGTTTGGAGGGTTAATATGGAGGTGTTGGGCCAAATGGCCTGTTTCCATACTGTAGAGATTCCCTGAAGGTACCAGGAAGGAACCAAGGAATGGACTTAGGGCAACTAGAAGGCAGCATGAAAAAGCTTTCTTGGGAAGGCTTAAGGAAAACTGTGAGGCATTCTCCACTTCTGTGAGGAACAAGAGGATGGTCAGAGTGAGAATAAGGCCACTCTGGGATAGTGGAAGGAACTTGTCTCTGGAGTCACAGGAGGTAGGGGAGGTCTTTTAATGAATACTATGCCTCAGTGTTCACTGCTGAGAAGGGTCTTGTTGTTTGTGAGGACAGTGTGAAACAGGCTGATGGGTGGATGTTAAGGAGGAGGATGTGCTGAGAATTTTGTAAAAGATAAGGATAGATAAGTCGCCGAACCAGACTGGATGCGTCCAAAGTAACTGCACGAAGGGAGGGAATGGATTGCTGCGCACCTGGTGATGACCTTTGCACCCTCACTGTCCACTGGAGTCGGACCAGTTGATTGGAGGCAGGATAATATTATTCCCTTGTTCACGAAAGGGAATAGGAATAATCCTGGGAATTGCACACCTGTCAGTCTTATGTCTGTGGTGTGCAGATTATTGGAGAGGATTCTGAGAGAGAGGATTTATTTTTCCTTGGGAAACCATAGTTTGATTAGAGATAGTCAGCATGTTTGTATAAGGGCCAGGTCATGCCTTAAAAGTCTTATTGAATCTTTTAAGAATGTGACAAAACACCTTTATGGCTTATTCAGGAAATACAGAGGCATGGGATACAGGGAAACCTGTCTGTCTGGATACAGGATTACTGGCCCACAGAAGACAGAGGGTGATGATAGCTGGAAATAATTCATCCTGGAACTCAGTGACCAGTGGTTTTCTGTAGGGTGTGATTACAGCTCTTGTGCTCTTTGTGATTTTATGAATAAGTTGGATGTGTGAGTGGAAGGGTCGGTTAGTAGACTTGCCAATGACACGAAGGTTGGTGGCGTGGCTGACAGTGTGGAGGTCTGTTCTAGATTGCAACGGGACATTGACAGGATGCAGAGCTGGGCTGAGAAATGGCAGATGGAGGTCAATCTGGAAAAGTGTGAAGTCATTCATTTTGAAGATTGAATTTGAATGCAGAATACAGGGTGAAAGGCAGGATCTTTGGCAGTGTGGAGGAACAGAGGGATCTTGGGGTCCAAGTCCATAGATCCCTCAAAGTAGCCACCCATGCTGATAAGTTTGTTAAGAAGGGATATATTTTGTGGGATTTCATTAGTTTGGGATTGAGTTTTAAAGCGGTGAGGTTATGCTGCAGCTCTCTACAGCCCTGGTTAGACCCCACTTGTAATATTGTGTTCAGTTCTGGTCCATTCATTACAGGAAGGATGTGGAAACTTGAGAGAGGGTAAAGAGGAGATTTACCAGGATGCTGTCTGTACTGGAGGGCATGTCTTATGAAGAAAGGTTGAGGGAGCTACGGCTTTTCTCATTGGAGTGAAGAAGGGTGTGGTGTGATTTGGCAGAGGTGAACAAGGTGATGAGAGGCATTCATAGAGTGAATAATAAGAGATATTTTCTACGCTCATATAAATAGCTATTACAAGGGGTTATAATTTTCGGCTGATTAGCGGATGGTTAAGGGGAGATTTCAGAGGTAGGTTCGTAACGTACAGAGTGGTGGCTGAGTGGAATGCACTGTCAGCGGTGGCAGTAAAATTAGATGCATTAGGGACATTTAATATACTTCTGGATAGGCACATAGATGATAATAAAATGAAGGGTATGGAAGGTAGAGTCATAGAGATGTACAGCACGGAAAAAGACCCGGCGGTCCAACCCGTCCATGCCGACCAGATATCCCAACACAATATTGTCCCACCTGCCAGCACCCGGTCCCTATCCCATCAAAGCCTTCCTATTCATATACCCAACCAAATGCCTCTTAAATGTTACAATTGTATCAGCCTCCACCCTTCATCTGACAGCTCATTCCATACACGTACCACCCTCTGCGTGAAAAAGTTGCCCCTTAGGTCTCTTTTATATCTTTCCCCTCTCACCCTAAACCTATGCCCTCTAATTCTGGACTCCCCAAACCCAGGGAAAATACTTTGTCTATTTACCCTATCCATGCACCTCATAATTTTGTAAACCTCTTTAAGGTCACCCCTCAGCCTCCCGACGCTCCAAGGAAATCACCCCAGCCTGTTCAGCCTCTCACTAGAGCTCAAATCCGCCAACCCTGGCATCATCCTTGTAAATCTTTTCTGAACCCTTTCAAGTTTCCCAATATCTTTCCGATAGTAAGGAGACCAAAATTGCACGCAGTATTCCAACAGTGGTCTAAACAATGTGCTGTACAGTCGCAACATAACCTCCCAACTTCTGTACTCAATACTCTGACCAATAAAGGAATGCATACCAAACGCCTTCTTCACTATCCTATCTACCTGGGTCTCCATTTTCAAGGAGCTATGAACCTGTACCCCAAGCAACACTCCCAAGGACCTGACCATTTCATGTATCAGTCCTATTAAGATTTCCTTTCCCAAAATGCAGCACGTTGCATTTACCTGAATTAAAGTCGATCTGCCACGTTTTTTTTTATCTTACGGTCAGATAAAAGATTGGCATGTCATCATGGCCGAAGGGTCTTGTTCTGTACTTTTCTGTGTTCTACGTGTCATATGGTAAACTGGGTAATAAACTCAGATCAGCGTAAAATGATATGGCATTCAGGAGGAGCTAGTGAACTGGACAAAATGATGGTCTTGATGGTAGGAGACAGAGGGTGATGGGAGACATGCTGTTTTTCTGACTGGAGGCATGTGACCAGCGGTGGAGTGGGTCCCCTGTTGTTTGTCATTTGGTTAAATGGTTTGGATGGGAACATTGGTTTCCTGTTAAGTAAGTTTTTTGGGTGATACTGACATTGGTGGTAAAGTGGACAGTGAAGAAGGTTATCTATGATCCAGCAGGATGGACAGTACTGCTGGGAGAGTGGGCTGAAGAATAGCAGATGGAGTTCAATTAGGTAAATGTGAAGTGTTCCATTTTGGTGAAACAAACCAGGGTGGGACTTGTACAATTAATGTTCGGGCCCTGGGTAGTGTTGTCCGTCAGAGACCAAGGGATGCAGGTACACAATTCTTTGAAAGTGGTGTCACAGGTAGGCAGGCTGGTGAAGCAGGCGTTTGGGATGGTTACCTCATTGGGCAGAGCATTAAGAGAAAGGGTTGGGACGTCATGTTGTATCTGTACAAGACATTGGTCAGGCCACTATAAAAGCATTGTTGATCAGTGGGAATAACACATCAGGTTCACTGATCTTTTGTGTATAACATCTGACATCTTAACCTGGTCTGGCTAACATGTGACCCCAGACCCCCTGCAATATGGCTGACTCTGACCTGTCCTCTGGGTAATTAGCAGTGACACACTCATCCCATGAATGAATAAATAAAAATACCTATGTCCCTCCCTACCTCTGCAAACCCCCCCAGCTGCAGCAATTCAGACTGACTTCGTAACACCCTGACCACTCTCTGTAACACTCTCACCACCTCTGGCACCTTCACTTCTCCTGTTCCTTTTGTGACATTATACCCTGACAGTGATTCCCCTTCCCACTGCTGCCCTCCTGCTAGCAGACCCTTTGCAATCCCTTTAAAACTTATTCCTATAACACAATCTCCCTTCACGATTTTAAGTAATTTTTGGTGATCTTCTAAGCCTCATAATCTAATATGATACATTTTGTGCTGAGTGAGGGGCCTTGCTGAGGTTTTGTCTGTTTCAATGGAATCTTATTTTGTTGAGTGATTTACACTGTTCCTTCAAATATTTTCCACTGTTCATTTACAGACCCATATTTCAGTCTGTTTAGCCTGTTTACCTTGGTCAGTTCTCATCTCAAACCCAAGTAATTGGCTGTTTTTGTTTCTAGTTGTACCTTGTCCTTTCTGTGATTCACTTTAAAACTTTATATTTATTTAAACTGCATTTTATCACAATTTCCCTGAGGATCTCTGCAGGTGACATTCCTCATTCAGTAAGTTTGATCACACAACGGTCGCACTGAGATAGTTACATCCCTAACCAATTGCACAATTTGTTATTCAAAGAAACACTGAAAAAAATTCTCTGAACTCCTCTTCCAATATCCCTGTTGTCAGTGTGACTGTCCCAGATTATGTGAATATTGAAGTTTCCCAAAATTATCACAATGTGTTTGTTAAAAAAATTCCAGTGAGTTCCTGTGTAACGCAGTGATGAGCAATGGAATGCTGTTCGGTAGCTAAAACTGTTCTTCTGCTTGTGTCCTTGGCAAGTAGTAGCCAGAATTTACATTCAGACTGACTCCACTTCATGATCTGAGACCAAATGCTTTCTCTGTAATGCCTTTCTTACCCATTATTGTTTGCGTTACCCATTTTGCCTGAATTTCCGCAAGGTTGTGATCCATTGACTATTTCTGTCCACCTTTTGTTCACCCTGTAACCACATCTCTCTGGTGTCTAAACCTCTTTTATCTCGGTGTCACAAATCAATCTACCTTATTGAAGAGACATTCAAAAAACATAATTTACTCTTTCCCATAATTTCCTGTCACAAACCGATTCCCTGATGTACAGTTTTAGTTAAGCTCTGTCCCATCCTGTTCCTTTCTGCTTGTCTTCTGCCACATTCCCATACTGCTCCCATTCTTCACCTTTTCCCTTTGGATTTGGAAAGCTCCTTTCACTGGCATCCTCTCTGTCAGTTGAAAGCCCCATCCATAAACTTACCGATATGATTGGCCCGGACCCTGGCCCCAGCGCAGTTCCAGGGGGACCATCCTCATGGATTATTTATTAAATCAGGTATGGGATGTGGGTGTCTCTAGCTGACCAGCCTTTCTTGCCCAGCCCGAGCTGCCCTTGAGCTGAGTAACTTGCTCGGCCATTTCAGAGGGTAATTGAGAGGCAAACACTTTGCTGTGGGGATGTCGTGCAGACCACGTGAGGATGAGCAGATGTCCTTATCTAAAGGACAAGGGTTTGGGGTTTTTGAACATCTGCAATGGTTTCATATTTATTTATGGATTGTTAATTACTATTTTTAAAATTATTTATGGTGAGATTAAAACCCACTTCCCCTGAACATTAGCTGAAGTTTTGGATAAATTCTCTCGCAGTAATACCACTCGGTCATCAATTCGCCTGCTCAGTGGTTGCTCATCCCTGAGCACTGATACCAGGGCATCATGAAGCTAAACCCATTCTTCCAACATGACTGTGTGATCCTGAGGTCTTCCAGCACTCTGGTGATATCATTCAGTCTCTCTCCCTTTGGTATCCCTCACTGTGTGGGTCTAATTGCAGCCTCTGTCAGAGCCTCCCGCTCTTGCAGTTACTCCAGATCCTGAGCAAACAGAATTCTCCACTCCAGAGAGATGCAACAGCGCAGACCAGGGATGGAGTGGGATTTTCCAGATCTCTGTGGGGTTCATTTCCATTCTCCATGTGTAAACCTCACTGCATCAGTCTAATTCCCCATTCTGTCTATTTTTCTGTCTCCTGTAGGTCCTCAGGAAAGTGCTGACTCCATAGACTTCCCAATTGCTGGGTGTCTCGTCCAACACCTCATTGAAGTTGATTGGTCAGCCAGAGAGACAAAAGGCAGAGAGATCTGGAGCCTTCAATAAATCCTGCAGTGAGGTAAGTTCACTCACAGTGTACACAGCAGGGAGCAATGGGAGGGCTCCAAACATCATCTAACATGACATGACATAGATACAGTGCTGGAGGGTAAGTACAGTACAGTACAGAAACACCCCTGGCTGAATCACCACGTCTACATTAACTTACGTTGCACTGAGACAGCATGGGGAGTTCATAGTTATCAGTCCAGGCCGGTGCTGTCTTAGTGAGCATCAGGGCAACAGAGCGGAAAGCAGGCCTCCGACGAGATGTGGTGAATGCTGCCTGGGATCTTTCTGTTCTGTGTTCTCCCTCCAACACTGTACTAAGACTCACTACTCTGCAACACTCTATGTGTGGCATGGCTTGTGCACCGGTGTCTTCAGTCATTTTTAACTCCTATAACAGTTCCTGTCCCTGTAACTCCTCCCTTCCTGATAGACCCTCCACATATTTGAAACGTACTGCATTTTAGACTACCATCCCTTTCACTATAACTTGCTTCAGTGTCCACAACATGCTTTACTTCCGTACACTAATCCTCTTTACCTGGATACAGAGTGATACAGCACGGAAACAGAACCTGTGGTCCAACTCGTCAATGCTGCCCATGTTTCCTATACTGAATGAGTCTCATTTGCCTGCGTTTGGCCCTTAGCTCTTCAAACCTTCCCCTCTCCATGTTCCTGCCCAAAGGTCTTTTCCATGTTGTCATTGTTCTTGTTTCTCCCATGTGCCCCCTGGCACAAGGTTCTGTCTGTGCACCATCCTCTGTGGATAATGTTGCCCCTCAGCTCCCTCTTCAAATCTTTGCTCTCTCACCTCCAGTTTGTACCCTCAAGTTTTGGACTCCCTTACCCTTGGCTATTCACCATTCTTAGGCCCAATCCTTGTGACACTCCACCAGTCACTGTCCTCCAGTCTGATAAGCAACCCTCACCACTACCCTCTGTCTTCTACCTTTGAGCCAGTTCTGCATCTAAATAGCTACTTCTCCCTGTATTCCATGAGATCTAACCTTGCTAACCAGTCTCCCATAGGGAACCTTGTCGAACGCCTTACTGAAGTCCATATAGATCACATCTACCGCTCAGCCCTCATCAATCCTTATTGTTATTTATTCAAAAAACTCAGTCAAGTTTGTAAGGCATGATCTCCCACGCACAAAGCCATGTTGACTATCCCGATTCAGTCCTTGCCTTTCCAACTACATGTACATCCTGTCCCTCAGGATTCCCTCCAGCAACTTGCCCACCACCGAGGTCAGGCTCACTGGTCTATAATTCCCGGCTTGTCCTTACCACTCTTCTTAAACAATGGCACCGCATTAACCAACCTCCAGTCTTCTGCCACCTCACCTGTGACTATTGATTATACAAATATCTCAGCAAGAGGCTCAGTAATCACTTCTCTTGCTTCCCACAGAGTTCGAGGGTACACCTGATCAGGTCCTGGGAATTTACCCACCTTTATGCATTTCAAGCCATCAACACTTGCTCGTCTGTAATATGGATATTTTGCAAGGTGTCACTATCTATTTCCCGACATTCTATATCTTCCATATCCTTTTCCACAGTAAAAACTGATGCTAAATACTTGTTTAGTATCTCTGTCTTTTAAACGTTGTCATTGTACCCACATCCACCCTTCTTCAGCAAGTTCATTCCACAATCAAAACACCGTCTGTGGAACAATTTGCCCCCATGTCTTTTTTTGAACATTGCTCTCTTCTAAACTTTAAGACGTGGTCCCTCCTCTTGGGAGTCCCCCATCCTGTGTTAAAGACAACTACCATTAAATCGATCTATATACCTTATTTTTAAAAATTTACTTTTATAACATCACGTCTCAACTTCCAGGCTCGAGTGAAAAAAGACTCAGCCTGTCCAGCCATTTTGCAGAACTCAAGCCTTCCATACCCAGCAACGTCCTGGTAAATCTCTTCTGAATCCCCTGCAGCTTAATAATATCCTCCCTATAACTGGGCGACCAGAACTGGACAGAGTATTGCAGAACAGGCCTCACCAATGTCTGTGCAATCTCAACATGACGTCCCAAATTCTCCATTCAATGGACTGAGCAATAGTCAGGCATGCCAAGCACTGTCTTATCCATCCTGTGATGCAAACTTCAAGAATTATGTACCTGAACCCGGAGGTCCCTCTGCTCTAAAACACTAACTGAGGCCCGAACAGTAATTGTATCGGCTCTACCTTTGTTTGTTTTACCAAGTGCATTATCTTGCATTTATTCAGATTGAAGTCCATCTGCAATTTTTCAGCTCATTCACCCATATCATCAAGATCCCTTTGTAATCTTAGCAAACCTCCTTCACTGTCCACTATGTCACCCTCCAGCCTTCCAGCCCATCACACATGGCTGTCATTGGTACAAATACCTTTGTTAGCGGCTCCACAGTTCCTTCCCTAACATCCCACAATGCCCTGTGATACATGTAATCAGGTCCTGGGGCTTTCCATACCTTTGTGTTTTAAAACGTCCAGCACCGCCTCTTCTATAACATGCCCTCTTTTCAAGCCATAGAGATGTACAAGGGAAACAGACCCTTCGATCCAACTCATCCATGCTGACCAGAAGATCTAAATAAGTCCATCCCATTTATCAGCATTTGGCCCATGTACCTCTAAACCCTTATTATTCACATACCCATCCATCCCTTAAATGTTGTCATAGTCTAAGTATGTGTTACTTTCTCCCTCAGCTCATTCCATACACACATCACCGTGTGCATAAAAAAGCTGACCCTTCAGTCCCTTTTAAACCTTTCCCCCTTTAACCTTAAACATATGCCCTTTAGTTTTGGACTCCCCAACCCCTGGTAAAAGACCTTGAATGCTTACCCAATCCATATCCCTCATGGATAATCCTCTGTCAGGTCACCCCTCAGTCTCTGATGCTCCAGTGAAAATAGCCCGAGCTTATTCAGCAACAACCCCGGCAACATCTTGTCAATCTTTTCTGAACACTTTCAAGCTTCCCAACCTCCTTCCTATAGCGGGATACTGGAATTGCAGCAAACTCCAAATATGGTCTAACGTATTACTCTTGTTCCCTGAGTTCCCCAGTCTTTGTCAACAGTAAGTTCTGGAGTCACAAAATGTGTTTAAAGTCTAGCCATATCCTACGGTTCCACACATCAATGATCTCATTGATCCTTAAGGAACACTATTTTGTTTCGAGTTACACTTTTACTCAATATAGTTATACAATCACTTTTGCATTCTCCCTATCATTTCCTGCCGAGGCTATTTCATGTACCCTTTCTGCATTCCTGATTTCCACCCAAAGTGTATCCCTACAGCCCCTTGATCCTCATGCATTCCCTTGATCCAGCTGGCGATACCTGAAATATGCCCTTTTTCCTTGTCCAATAGACAGCCAGTGTTTCCGAGGGCTGTCAGCATTGAGCTGCACACAAACAGGAACATACTGGTGGTGATCGCTCAATTTATCTCACTTTTAAAATATTCTCAGTTGCCAGACTTCCCTTTCCCTGCAAATAGACTCCCTGATCACCTTTTGAAAGTTCCTGTCTAATACTGTCAAGATTGGTCTGGTCCCATTTCATACCTTGAACTTGTGGACCAGACCTGTTCTTTTCCATCTTTATTCTTAAGCTAAGAGAATTGTGGTCATTTTGGCAAAATGCATTCCCACTCACACATCAGTCCCTTTCCCGACCTTGTTTCCCAAGGGAAGGTCAGGCTTTGCCCCTTTCTCTTTTCAGACCATTTACATATTGTTTGGGAATTTCTTGAACATAATTACCAAATTGCTACCTTGCAAATGCTGAACACTGGCAGTCCCAGTCTAGGTTTGGAAAGTTGAAAAACCCCAACCATAACAGCCCTATTATTCTGATTGATATTTGAGATCTCCTGATATATTTGTTCCTCAGTCTGCCACAGACTATTCGGGGTCAGTAGGACAATCGTATCAAAGTGATGACCCATTCTTATTTCTCAGTTGCACTAACATAACTTCAGTGGGCAATCCCACAGGAATATCCTCTCTAAATCTTGCTGTGATGATTTATGCAATCAAAACCCACCACCACACATCCTCTCTTGCCTACCCTTTGATGCTTCCTGTAGCATCTCCACCTTGAACCAATGTGCTGACAGCCCTGCCCCTCCCTCGGCTTTGTTTCTGTAATAACTGTAATGTCCCAGTCCCATGTTCCAATCCATGCCCTGAGTTTATCTTCCGTAGCTGTCAGGCCCGTTGTATTGAAATAAATGCAGGTTAATCATCAGTTTCTCCCCATTTCCTGCTATATTCTTGCTTGCCTTGTCTGCTGAAATTGTTCTCATTAACTTGTGCATCAGCCTCAATCTTCTTTCTGGCCTTAGGACTGTTTAAGATGCAACACCCTACCAGACTGGTTTATATCCTCTCAAGCAGCTCCTACAATTCGCCCCACCAGGATGTGGATCCCCCTCCTGCTCCCAGTTCAGATGTCTTCCCCACCCTGTCAACATGTGCTGACAACTTCACACATCCAGAGACTTGTCCACCAAGGTCCCTTGTTCCTCAGTACTCCAGGTGGACCTACCATTCATGATGTATATCCTTCACTTATGAGACTTCCCACAGTGCATTACCTCACAGTGATCAGAAGTAAACTACATCTGCCATTACTCTGCTCAGTTTATCATCTGATCGATATCAGACTGCAGCCACACCGACCCGCCGAAGCACAACCCACCTATACCCCGACATTTACCCCTTTTACCTAACACTACGGGCAATTTAGCATGGCCAATTCACCTAACCCGCACATCTTTGTGACTGTTGGAGGAAACCGGAGCACCCTGAGTCGGGAATTGAACCCGGGTCTCAGGTGCTGTGAGGCAGCAGTGCTAACCGCTCTGCCACCGTGCCGCCCACAAGTTATGCTTTCACATCCAAGTTATTAGTGTACATAATAACCAGCAATGGTTCCTGCACAGATCCCTGTGGTACACCCACTGGTGAAAGAATTTCAAACATGAAGAAGTGTATCCGCTAATTTTGTATCTAATTTGCGAACTTGCCTTGTGGCTCTTTACATTTGAACCAGCCTTCCATGAGGGATTTTGTCAACCGTCTTATTCAAGTCCATGTAAACCACATCATCTGCACTGCCCTCATCAATATTTTTAGACACCATTTCAAAAAAACTGAACTGAATTCCTCAGACAGTATCGTCCTCTACCACATCCGTGATGACGCTGCCGAGGTGATCTTTGCCTTTGCAAGTGTCGATTCATCCTCACAATTGTTCCCAATAACCGCCCCCCCCCCCCACCCCCGCTGTCAGACTATCTGCTCTGTAATTATCTGGCCAATCTCTGCTGCCCTTCTTGAACAAAGGAACCGCATTAGCGATCCTCCAGTCTTTCAGAACTTTACCTGTGGCCAGCAAAGTATTAAAAATATACACCAGGGCCCCAGCAAACTCCAGCCTTCCTTCCCATAGCAACTTGGGATACATTTCATGAGGCACTGGGGATTTCTCCACCTTTATGCCTGTGAAAACATTTAATACCTCCTCCTTATTCATCTTATCATGTTCTAAAACCTCACCATCCCCACTGAAATCCCCGACTACAATGCCTTTCTCCTGTGTCAATACAGATGGGAAGCTTTCATTGAAGACCTTACCTACTTCCTCTGGCTCCATGCACGGATTGTCCCTTTGGTTTCTAACAAGCCTCGCTGTTTACCTGGGAATCGTCTTCCTCTAACTGTACTCATTAAACACATTGTGGCCTCTCCTTAACAGTATCTGAAAAGGATATTTCATGCCCATTATTTGCCCATCATTTTAAGGATCCCCTTGCACTCTCTATACGTTGGTCGGTCTTTGCCTGTTTTCATCGCATTGTATTTCCTTTATCAAGCTCAGGATACCGCTTGACCAGTATTCACTGGAGTTACTGCCTTTGTCAATCACTCTTCGCAGAACACACTGGCCTTGAATTCTCCCTGTATCACTTTGACGCACTTCCTCTTTCTGAATATGAACCCAACTGCAAATAGTTCCTCCCGGTCTGTGTTTGCCAGATCCTGTCTCGTGATAATGATAATGCCCAGTGACAGTGATATTCTAACAATTAGGGGGCTTCCACAAATTTGGCGTCTTCACCTCTGCCTTGTCCTTATATTTTACCAAAATGCCTTTGAAACCAACTGTTATGACCCCCATCACCAAAACACTATAAAAATCCTTACGTTTGTCATCTTGTCCAGCACCTACAGCCCACTCTGTCTGTAACATCCAGCCCTTACTGACCTGCCCACCTGTGTACCTTCCTCCAGCCTCTCCAGCACATGATGTCACTGTAACCTTCTCCAGTCCCAGCAGCACTCCTCCATCCTGTCCTGCAGCACCTTCATTACCTCTAACCTTCCACCATCCATTTCACCCCACTGTCTGTACAGAGTCCTCCAGTTCCTACAGCGTTTCCTGCTAACCCTCCCTTTGTGTAACATTGTGAAGCCACCTGAAAGCTCCTGAGATCTGTAACCTTGCCCTCTCTCTCTCTTCTCTGTGACTAACTCCCATCAGTACAATGTTTCTTACCTCTGATCACCTCCAGTCAGGACGAGCCTTCTTAGCTCTCGAACATCCTGCAGCCACTAAAAGCATCAATGTGCCTGAAATATCCTCTCAATTGTTGCAACAATTCACGTTCCCACAACTGCATCTGTCCATAACCTTAGTCAGTCCATAGAATCCTTGCTAACTCAGTAACCTCACCCAGTGTGTACAACTCTGAGTATGCCTAACTTCATCCAGTTTCCCCAACTGTCCCTACCTCTAATTGTAGAGAGAATCCACAACCTTCCCTATTGTGTTAACTCCCTCTAGTCCCTCTCATGGACACCATCTATGTAACCTTCTCCTGTTCCAAGAGACCCTTGTGAACTTGTGACCTAGTCCAATCTCTGCAGTGCTCTGTATAATCAGCCTCACTGTGCCTGGAACCTGGCTTCAATTCCAGCCTTGGCCGACTGTCTGTGTGGTCTTTGCATGTACTCCCCTCTGACTGTGTGGGTTTCTTCCGGGTGCTCCGGTTTCCTTCCATAGCCCAACATTTGCACGATACGTGGATTGGCCATCAGAAATTCACTGTAGTATTCAGGCAAGTGTGGTTTAGGTGAGTTCACCACGAGAAAGGCAGTGTTTAATGGACAGGGAGAGGGATGGGTCTGGTTAGAATGCTCTTTAGAGGGTTGATGTGGATTTGTTGGGCCAAATGGCCTTTTTCCACACTGTGGAGATTCTATTCAGGTTATTGCCCAGTCCTGTCAACCATCCCCAATACTCTCCTTATATGTGGAGTCTCCAACAGTCTCTAAAACACTCCTTGGCGATGTAAGATTCTCCAGTCCTTACCACAATCGATATGGCTGTCACCACTTCCTGCCTTTAGAATAATCCCTAAAATTATTGCCATTCGTTACATCACTCCCAATCACTGTTTCATCCTGAAACCCCCAAAAACATTTATATCTCTGTAAACTCATCTGAACTGTCTATATTTCCTTTTGACAATCCCATTCTGAGACTTTCTCCATATCAAAGAAGTCATTAAGTGTAGGTAACCCTTATTATTGTAACCTCCCTCCAGCCTTACAGCACTGAGGATCTGTAGAAACTCTTTTCAAACCGACAGCCATCTCTGTGTCTGTAATCTCCTCCACTCCCCATAATACATTCTCTCTGAGCTCTTCTGTAGTCCATTAAACACTCCCAAACACTGTCTGCATCAGTGTAACCTTCTCCAAAAACACCACGTTCCTTATCTGTGTAAATCCCGACACCAGTCCCTATCCCTCTAAGCTCCGCCTAATACAACCCTCCGTGTGTGTATTCACCTTCAGTCCCAACATCCCTCCCTATCTGTGTAATCTTCTCCATGTTCTTTTTTGTTCAGTATCTTCAACTGTCCCTGTCAGTGTAATCTCTTCTGGACCTGAAAACTCCCCCTCTCTTTAACTTTCTCAGTCTACACAACCCTCACTATCTGTAACCTACTCCTGTTGGAGAACTCTCCCTCTGTGAACTGCTCCAAATCTTCAACTCCCTATGAGCTCCTGCAGTCTTACAGCCCTCCCTGTGCACATAACCTCTTCCAGTCCCTAAAACGCCATCAGTCTGTGGAGTCCCTACCAGCATCCCTATCTGTGTTATCCTGTCAGGTCCCTGCTACACTCCCGATCTGTAGATCCCACTCCAATGCCTGTGTTTCACCCGGTCCTGTTCCTACAAGAACCATTAACTATGTAACATTCTCCCGTCACTATCACCCACCGTGTCAATGTAAGCTCCTCCTGTATCTCCATCCAGTTACGCATCTCCATAACCTTCTCCAGCTCTTACATCCCTATCTGTGTAGACATCACTCTCCACTCGAACCCTCCCTACCGCAGGAACTTCCTCCTGTTTGTGCTATGCTCCCTTATCTGTGAAACTGTCTCCAACCAAACTTGCCACCCCAATCTCTCAAAAACGAACCCAGATTCCACAGCCTCCATGTCTAAATAACCCCCAGAGCCTAAGCCTTCCTAGATCTTTAAACATCTTCAGTCACGATGACCCTCCATATCTCAGTTTGTTCCGCCAGATGTTACAAAACTCTTTATCCCTGCAACCTACTCAGCTGCCAAAAACAGTCCCTGTCTGTGTAATCGAGCCCTGTCCTACCAACAACCTTATCCCTGTAAACTCCGCAATCACTCGTAGCATTCCAACTGTTTGTAATTTTTATTAATGACTTGGATGAGGGCATTGAAGGATGGGTCAGCAAGTTTTCAGATAACACAAAGATTGGAGGTGTCGTTGAAAGTATAGAGGGCTGTTGTAGGCTGCAGCGGGACATTGACAAGATACAGAGATGGGCTGAAAGGTGGCAGATGGAGTTCAACCTGGATAAATGCGAGGTGATGCATTTTGGAAGGTCGAATTTGAAAGCTGAATACAGGATTAAGGATAGGATTTTTGGCAGTGTGGAGGAACAGAGGGATCTTGGGGTGCAGGTACATAGATCCCTTAAAATGGCCACCCAAGTGGACAGGGTTGTTAAGAAAGCATATGGTGTTTTGGCTTTCATTAACAGAGAGATTGAGTTTAAGAGTCGTGAGATCTTGTTGTAGCTCTATGAAACTTTGGTTAGACCGCACTTAGAATACTGCATCCAATTCTGGTCACCCTATTATAGGAAAGATGTGGATGCTTTGGAGAGGGTTCAGAGGAGGTTTACCAGAATGCTGCCTGGACTGGAGGGTTTATCTTATGAGGAGAGGTTGACTGAGAGCAGACTTTTTTCATTGGACGAAAGGAGGAGGAGAGGGGACCTAATTGAGGTATACAAGATAATGAGAGACATAGATAGAGTCGATAGTCAGAGACTATTTCCCAGGGCAGAAATGACTAACATGAGGGGTCATAGTTTTAAGCTGTTGGAGGAAAGTATAGAGGGGATGTCAGAGGCGGGTTATTTACACAGAGTTGTGAGAGCATGGAATGCGTTGCCAGCAGCAGTTGTGGAAGCAAGGTCATTGGGGACATTTAAGAGACTCCTGGATATGCATATGGTCACAGAAATGTGAGGGTGCATACATGAGGATCAGTGGTCGGCACAACATGGTGGGCTGAAGGGCCTGTTCTGTGCTGTACTGTTCTATGTTCTATGGTCTAATTAGAGACAGTCAGCATGGGTTTGTGAGGGACAGGTCATGCCTCACAAACCTTATTGAATTCTTTGAGGATATGACAGAATACGATGATGGCTCATTCAGAAAAGAAGGTTGATTGGGATACAGGGAAATCTGTCTGTCTGGATACAGGATTGGATGGCCCAGAGAAGACAGAGGGTGGCAGCAGATGGACAGTATTGAGCCTGGAGCTCAGTGACCAGTGGGGTTCTGTAACAATCGGCTCTGGCACTCTGTTCTTTGTGATTTTTGTCAATGACTCGGATTGTGGGTTAGTACGTTTGCCAATCGCATGACGGTTGATGGAGTGATGGGGAATGTGGAGGGCTGTTGTAGGTTGCAGTGGGACATTGACAGGACGCAGAGCTGGGCTGGGAGTGGCAGATGGAGTCCAATCTGGAAAAATGTGAAGTGATTCATTCTGGAAGGTGGAATTTGAATGCAGGATACAGGGTGAAAGGCAGAATGCTTGGCAGTGTGGAAGTACAGAGAGACCATGGGGTCCATGTCCATTGATCCCTCAAAATAGCCACGCACGTTGGTAGGGTTGTTAAAAAGGCATATGTTGTGTTGGCTTCCCTAAGAAGGGGATTGATTGTAAGAGCCGTGAGGTGTTACTGCATCTTTATAGCATCCTGGTGAGACCACACTTGGAATATTGTGTTCAGTTCTGGTCCCCTGTTTACAGGAAGGATGTGCAAGTTTTAGCGAGCGTACACCCGAGATTTACCAGGATGCTGCCTGGACTGGAGGGCAGTTCTTACAAAGAAAGGTTAAGGGAGCTAAGGCTTTTTTCATTGGAGTGAAGAAGGGAGCGGGCTGACTTTGTGGAGGTGAACAAGTTGATAAGAGGCACAGAGAGAGAGTGAATAGTCAGAGACATTTCCTCCTATGGAATAAATGGTTATTACAAGGCGGTATAATTTTAAGGTGAATGGAGGATGGATAAGCGGGTAGAGAATGGTAGGTGGTTGGAATGCACTGCCAGTGGTGGTAGTAAAATTAGACACATTCGGGACATTTAATAGACTCTTGGATAACATGTGGATAATAGTGAAATGAAGGGTATGTAGTTTACTTTGTTCTTACAGTTGGATAAAAGGTTGGCATGAAATCATGGCCGAAGGGTCTTGGGCTGTACTGTTCTGCGTTCTGTGTTCTGTCTGGTATACTGGGTGATAAACTCAAAGCAGTGTAAAAGGATATGGCATTCAGGAGGAGCTAGTGAACTGGATACAAAATTGGCTTGATGGTAGGAGACAGAGGGTGATGGGAGACATGTTGTGTTTCTGACTGGAGACATGTGACCAGTGGTGTAATGGGTCCACTGTTGTTTGTCATTTGGATAAATGGTTTGGATGGGAATATTGGTTTCCTGGTAAGTAAGCTTCTTGGGTGACACTGACATTGGTGGTAAAGTGGACAGTGAAGAAGGTTATCTATGATACAACAGGATGAACAGTTCTGCTGGGATAGTGGGCTGAAAAATAGCAGATGGAGTTTAATTAGATAAATGTGAAGTGTTCCATTTTGGTGAAACAAACCAGGGTGGGACTTGTACAGTTATTGTTCGGGCCCTGGGTGGTGTTTTCAGTCAGAGATCCAGTGACCCAGGTACACAGTTCTTTGAAAGTGGTGTCACAGGTAGACAGGCTGGTGAAGCAGGCGTTTGGTGTGGTTATCTTCATTCGGGAGAGCATTAAGCGTAAGAGTTGGGATGTCATGTTGTGGCTGTAAAAGACATTGGTGGGGCCACAGTAAAAAACATTGTTGATCAGTAGGAAGAACTCATCTAGTTCACTGACCTCCTCTAGTGAAGGACATCTGACATTCTAACCTGACTCCACACCCACAGCAATATGGCTGACTCTGAGCTACCCTCTGGGTAATTAGCAGTGGGGACAAAGAACGTTGTTCCAGGCAGTGACACCCACACCCCATGAATGAATATATAAAAATACCTATGTCCCTCCCTACCTCTGCAAACCCCTCCAGCTGCAGCAATTCAGACTGGCTTTGTAACACCCAGACCACTCTCTGTAACACTCTCACCACCTCCAGCACCTTCACCTCTCCCTGTTCCTATTGTGTCAATGAACCCAGACCAAGGTTCCCCTTCCCACAGCCCTGCTCCTGTGAGCAGACCCATTGCAATCCATGAACATTTACTCCTAAAACACACTCTCACTTCAGGACTTTATGGTGATCTTCTCAGCCTCATAATCTAGTATGATCCCTTTTGTCCTGAGTGAGGGATCAGTGGGAGTTTCTTGCTGAGGATTTTACTTTTTCAATCGAACGTTCTTTTGTTGAGTACTTTGCATTGTTCCTACAAATGTTTTCCACTGTTCATTTTCAGACACATATTTCAGTCTGTTTAGCCTGTTTACCTTGGTCAGTTCTCCTCTCAAACTCTAGTTGTAGCTTGTTCTTTCTGTGATTCACTTTAAAACTTTATATTTCCTTAAACTGTACTTCATCACAATTTCCCGAAGGATCTCTGCAGGTGACATTACTCATTCACTAAGTTTCATTACACGGTCGCTCTGCGATAGTTATGTCCCTTAACAGTTGCACAATGTGTTTTTCAAAGAAACACTGAAAAAAAATTAACCGAACTGCACTTCCAATATCAATGTCGTCCGTGTGATTGTCCCAGATTATACAAATATTGAAGTTTTCCAAAATTATCACAATACCTTTGTTAAAAAATTCCAATGAGTTCCTGTTTAATGCAGTGACGAGCAATGGAATGCTGTTCGGTGGCTAAAACTGCTGCTTGTGTCCTTGGCAAGTAGTAGACAGAGTTTACATTCAGACTGACTCTACTTCATGATCTGCGGCCAAATGCTTTCTCTGTAATGCCTTTGTTATCCATTATTGTTAGCGTTGCCCATTTTGCCTGAGTTTGCACAGGATTACGAACCACTGAATATTTTTGTTCACCCTGTATCCATGTCTCCCTGGTGTCTAAATCACTTTTATATCTGTGTCACAAATCCATTCACCTTATTGCAGCAACATTGTCCATTCAAAAAAAAAACATAATATCCTCTCTTCCACAATTTTCTGTCACAAATCTATTTGCTGATGTACAATTTTAGTTTAACTCTGCCCCATCCTGTTCCTTTCTGTTTGTCTTCAGCCACATTCCCATGCTGTTCCATTGCTTCACCTTTTCCCTTTGGATTTGGAAACCTCCTTTCACCTGCATCCTCTCTGCCAGTTTAATGCCCTATCCAATAACCTACCAACATGATTGGCCAGGACACAGGTCCCAGCACAGTTCCAGGGGGCCCATCCTGGTAGCTTTCATTTTAAAATCAGGTAGGGGATGTGGGTGTCTCTTACTGACCAGCCTTTCTTGCTCAATCCTAGAATCCCCTGAACTGAGTAACTTGCTCGGCCATTTCAGAGGGTAATTGAGAGGCAAACACTTTGCTGTGGGTATTATCATGCAGACCAGGACAGGATGGGCAGATGTTCGTATCTAAAGGACAAGTGTTTGGATTTGTTGTACTTCAGGAATGGTTTCATACTTATTAGTGGATTGTTAATAATTGTTTTTAAAATTATTGATTTCAAATGTCTCCTTTTCAGATGGCGGGATTCAAACCTGTCTCCCCTGAACATTAGCTGAGGTTTTGGATACATTCTCTCACAATAATAGCACTAGGGCATCACTTCATCTGCTCATCCCTGAGCACTGATACAAGGGCATCATGAAGCTAAACCCATTCTTCCAACATGACTGTGTGATCCTGACATCTTCCAGCAATCTGGGACTATTACTTAATATCGCTCCATTTTACAGATCTCTGTGGGACTCAGTGCCATTCTCCATGTGTAACCATCACTGCATCTGTTTAATTTCCCATTCTGTCTATTTCTCTGTCTCCTGTAGGTACTCAGGAAAGTCCTGACTCAATAGCCTTCCCAGCTGCGGGGTGGATTATCCATCACCACATTGAACGCAGTTGGTCTGCCAGAGGGAGACAAAGGGAAAGGAGATCTGGAGCCTTCAATAAATCCTGTAGTGAGGTAAGGCCCCCCACAATGCACAGAGCAAAGAGCAATGAGAGGGCTCCAAACATCTGTTAACACAACATGACATAGATACAGTGCTGGAGGCGAGCACAGTACACACACACCTCGGACTCAATCACCGCCCCAATGCAACTTCTGTTATATTAAAGCTCACTACTCTGCAATACTGTATCTATGGCATGTCTTGTAGTCCAGTGTCTTCAATAATTTTTAATTCCTGTAACAGATCCTATGGCTGTAACCTCCTCCCTTCCCGATAGTCCCTACACATATTTGAAATGTACTGCATTCCAGATGACCATCCCAACCCCTGTAACTTTGTTCAGTGTCTACAATATGCCTTATCTCGGTAATCTCCTCCTTCAATAAGGTAAAAACAAGGACTGCAGATGCTGGAAACCAGCGTCTAGATTAGAGTGGTGCTGGAAAAGTACGGCAGGTCAGGCAGCATCCGAGGAACAGGAAAATCGATGTTTCGGGCGAAAGCCCTTCCTCAGGAACAGAGGCGGGGAGCTTGCAGAGTGGAGAGATAAATGAGCGAGGGTGGGAATGGGAAGAAAGTAGCATAGAGTACAATAGGTGAATGGGGTGGGGAAGAAGGTGCTAGGTCAGAGTGGAGGATGGGGGAAGTTAGCAATGAGTACAATGGGTGAATGGGGGTGGGGATGGGGGTGAGAGGTCAGAGATGAGGATGGAGTGGATAAGGTGGGAAGGGAGATAGGCCATTAGGACAGGTCATGAGGGCGGTGCTGAGCTGGAAGGCTGGAGGTGGGGTGAGATGGGGGAAGGGAAAATGAGGAAACTGGTGAAGTCCACAATTATGCCCCGGGGTTGAAGTGTTCCGAGGCGGAAGGTGAGGCGTTCTTCCTCCAGGCGTCGGGTGGTGAGGAAGCAGCGATGGAGGAAGCCCAGAACCTGCATGTCCTCGGCAGAGTAGGAGGGGTAGTAGAAATGTTGGGTCACAGGCCGGTGGGGTTGATTGGAACGGGTGTACCAGAGATGTTCCCTAAAGTGCTCTTCTAGGAGGTGTCCAGTCTCCCCAATGTAGAGGAGACCGCATCGGGAGCAGCGGATACAATAAATGATATTGGTGGATGTGCAGGTAAAACGTTGGATGTGGAAGGCTCCTTTGGGGCCTTGGATGGAGGTGAGGGGAGAGGTGTGGGCGCAGGTTTTGCAATACCTGCGGTGGCAGGAGAAGGTGCCAGGAAGGGAGAGTGGGTTTTTGGGCGGCGTGGAACTGACCAGGTAGTCACGCAGGGATGGTCTTTGTGGAAAGTGGAGAGGGGTGGGGAGGGAAATATATCACTGGTGGTGGGGTCAGTTTGGAGGTGGTGGAAATGGCGGCGGATGATTTGGTTTATGGGAAGGTTGGTAGGGTGGAAGGTGAGAACTAGGGGCATTCTGTCCTTGTTACGGTTGGAGGGGTGGGATTTGAAGGCGGAGGTGTGGGATGTGGACGAGATGCGTTGGAGGGCATCTTTTACCAGGTGGGAAGGGAAAATCCGATCTCTAAAGAAGGAGGCTATTTGGTGTGTTCTGTGGTGGAACTGGCCCACCTGGGAGCAGGTACGGCGGAGGCAGAGGAATTGGGAATAGGGGTTGGGAATTTTGCAAACGGTAGGGTAGGAAGTTATGTAATCTAGGTAGCTTTGGGAGTCGGAAGGTTTGTAAAAAAATGTCAGTGTCAAGTCAGTTGTCATTAATGGGGATGGAGAGGTCCAGGAAAGGGAGGGAGGTATCAGAGATGATCCAGGCAAATTTAAGTTCAGGATGGAATGTGTTGGTGAAGTTGATGAATTGCTCAACTTCCTTGAGGGAGCACGAGGTGGTGCCAATGCAGTCATCAATGTTGCAGAGGAAGACGTTGGGAGTGGTGCCATTGTAACGACGGAAGATGGACTGTTCTACGTAGCCAACAAAGAGACAGGCATAGCTGGGGCCCATGCGGGTGCCCATTGCTACCCCTTTGGTCTGGAGGAAGTGGGAGGATTTGAAGGAAACATTGTTAAGGGTGAGGACAAGTTCAGCCAACCGAATGAGAGTGTCGGTGGAAGGGTACTGTTGTGGACGTCGGGAGAGGAAGAAACGGAGGGCTTTAGAGGTCCTGGTCATGGTGGATGGAGGTGTAGAGGGATTGGATATCCATTGTGAAGATGAGGCGTTGGGGGCCAGGGAAACGGAAGTGTTGGAGGAGTGGAGGGTGTGGGTGGTTTCTCGAACGAATGTGGGTAGTTCCTGGACTGGGGGATAGGACAATGTCGAGGTAGGCAGACATGAGTTCGGTGGCGCAGGAGCATGCTGAGACAATGGGTCGGCCAAGGTGGTCAGGCTTGTGGATCTTGGGAAAGAGGTAGAACCGGGCAGTGGGTGATTCTGGACAATGAGGTTGGAAGCTGTGGGTGGGAGATCTCCTCCTGAGGTGATGAGGTTCTGTACACTCTGGGAGATGACGGTTTGGTGATGGGAGGTGGGTCATGGTGAAGGGGTGGTAGGAGGAGGTGTCTTTGAGTTGGCATCATGGTTTCAGCGGTGTAGAGGTCAGTGCACCAAACTACTTCTGCACCCCCTTTATCTGCTGGTTTGATGATGAGGTCGGGAGTGGAGCAGAGGAAGTGGAGGGCTGGGCGTTGTGAGGGTGAGAGGTTGGAGTGGGGGAGGGGGTAGATAGGTTGAGGCAGTTAATGTCTCGGTGGAAGTTGGAAATGAAGAGGTCGAAGGCAGGTAATAGGCCAGCTTGGGGTGTCCAGGTGGATGGGGTGTATTGGAGGCCGGAAAAGGGGTCCTCAGAAAATAGACGGGAGTGTTCATTGTAAAAGTAAGCTTTGAGGTGGAGGCGGTGGGAGATGTGTTCGATGTCACGGTGTGTATTAAATTAATTGATGTGTGGACGGAGGGGGATAAAGGTGAGGCCTTTGCTGAGGACTGATCATTCGTCCTCAGTGAGGGTGTGGTCAGGGGGAATGGTGAAAACTCGGCAGGAGTGGGAGCTGGGACCAGGCGTAGGTGTGGTGCTGGGGGAGGGGACGGTGCCTGTAACTGGAGTGGGTGTGGTGTTAGGGGGGATGGGGATGGAGACATGAGCAGGGGTGGTGTTCCCCTCAGGGTTCTGGGGTGGGGATGGTGACAGTGGGACTTGGGGGTGGTGTCAGCAGAATGCAGGTGAGTGGTGTTGGTGGGGGCGGGAGTGTTGGCAAACACGGCAGTGGGGGGGCGGCAGTCACTGAGTGTGTGACATCAGCGATGATGTGAGGGGCGGAAGTGATGTCACTTGTGGTGTATGAGGAATTGTGAGGGGCGGGAATGGCATTTACTTTATTTTAACCAATAATTTCCTGTCACAAATCTGTTTGACAATGTCGTATTTTAATTAACCTCAGTCTCTTACTGTTTATTTCTGTTGGTCTTCATCCACATCTCCATGGTGTTCCAATGTTTCAACCTTTCTCTTTGGACTTGGGAATTTCCATTCACCTCAGACCTGTCCCCCTCCTCATCTGTGTCCGTTTATCGCACACTGCATAATCCAGGTACCAGAGGAGCCTATCCCAATAAAATAGCTAAGTCCTCCCTGAGTACTGGGAGCAGTGCTCACTGGTCAGAACCACTTCTGATGATACCATTGCTTGATCCTGACACCTTCCAGCACTCTGCTGATATCACTCAGCCTCTCTCCATGTGGTATCCCTCACTGTGTGGGTCTAATTGCTAACTCTGTCAGTGTCTCTCGCTCTTGCAGTTACTCCAGATCCTGAGCCAACAGCATTCTCCACTCCAGAGGGAAGCAACTGCACAGGCCATGGATGGAGACTGGGAATTTCCAGATCTCTGTGGGACTCAGTGCCATTCTCCATGTGTAATCATCATTTCATCAGTCTAATTGCGCATTCTGTCTATTTCTCTGTCTCCTGTAGGTATTCCTGATGTCCCTGACTCAGCACAATTCCCAATTCCTGTCTCGTCCATCACCACATTGAAGACGGTTGGTCAGCCGGAGAGAGATGGAGAGTGCGATCTGGATCCTTCAGTAAATCCTGCAGCTGGTAAGCTCACAGTAAACAGCACAGGGAGGGGTTCATGGGCTTTAATTCGGACCCTGAGGGCATGATGTAGGAACAATGCTGGGCAAGGATCATGAGAAAAATCTCAGGCTTCATTATCACCATCTTGTCTGTAAATTCATCTGTTCCACAGAACCCTCCCTATGTCTGTCAGTTTCTCCACGCTCTGTTTCATCGATACCACTTCCCCTATCTCTATCAGCCCCTACAATCCTGCTTATCCCTGTAAGCTCCTCATATCAGTAAAACTCTCCACTCTGTCTCTGTCAACTCTGCTGGTCCCTATTGATGTAATTTCCTTCAGTAACTACAAATCTTTATCCCTTTAATCTCCTCCAGATGCGACCACACAGTTTATTTCTATAACCTCCATGAGTGACACAGTTATAGAGATGTAGAGCACGGAAACAGACCCTTCGGTCCAACCCGTGCATGCCAAACAAATATCCCAACCCAATCTAGTCCCACCTGCCAGCACCCGGCCCATATTCCTCCAAACCCTTCCTATTCATATACCCATCTAAATGCCTCTTAAATGTTGAAATTGTACCATCCTCCACCACATCCTCTTGCAGCTCATTCCATACACGTACCACCCTCTGTGTGAAAAAGCTGCCCCTTAGGTCTCTTTTATATCTTTCCCCTCTTACGCTGAACCTAAGCCTTCGAGTTCTTGTCTCCATGACCCCAGGGAAAAGACTTTGTCTATTTATCCTATCCTATCCATGCCCCTCATAATTTTGTAAACCTCTGTAAGGTCACTCCTCAGCCTCCGAAGCTCCAGGGAAAACCACCCCAGCCTGTTCAGCCATTCCCTGTATCTCAAATCCTCCAACCCTGGCAACATCCTTGTACATCTTTTCTGAACCCTTTCAAGTTTCACGACAACTCTTCCGATAGGAAGGAGACTGGAATTGCATAAAATATTCCAACAGTGGCCTAACCAATGTTCTGTACAGCCGCAACATGACCTTCCATCTCCTGTACTGAATACTCTGACCAATAAAGAAAAGCATACCAAATGCCGCCTTCACTATCCTATCTACCTGCGACTCTACTTTCAAGGGGCTATGAACCCGTACTCCAAGGTCTCTTTGGTCTTCAACACTCCCTAGGACCTTACCATTACGTGTAATATTCCTGCTAAAACTTGCTTTCCCAAAATGCAGCACACTGCATTTATCTGAATTAAACTCCATCTGCCAGTTAGCCCATTGTCCCTTCTGGTCCAGATCCTGTTGTAACCCTCTTTGCTGTCCACTAAACCTCCAATTTTGGTGTCATCTGCAAACCTACTAACTGTACCTCTTATGCTTGCATCCAAATCATTTATGTAAATGAAAGAAAGTAGAGGACACAGCACTGATCCTTGTGGCACTCCACTGGTCACAGGCCTCCAGTCTGAAAAACAACCACCACCACCACCCTCTGTCTTCTCCCTTTGAGCCAGTTCTGTATCCAAATGGCTAGTTCTCCCTGTATTCCATGAGATCTAACCTTGCTAATCAGTCTCCCATAGGGAACCTTGTCGAATGCCCCACTGAAGTCCATATAGATTACATCTATCACTCTGCCCTCCTCAATATTCTTTGTTACTTCTTCAAAAAACTCAATCAAGTTTGAGACATGATTTCCCATGCACAAAGCCATGTCGACTATTCCTAATCAGTCCTTGCCTTTCCAAATACATGTGCATTTTGTCCGTCAGGATTCCCTCCAACAACTTGCCCAACACTGAGTTCAGGCTCACTGGTCTATAGTTCCCTGGCTTGTCTTTACCACCCTTCTTAAACAGTGGCACCACGTTTGCCAACCTCCAGTCTTCCGGCACCTCACCTGTGACTATCGATGATACAAATATCTCAGCAAGAGGCCCAGCAATCACTTCTCTAGCTTCCCACAGAGGTCTCGGTTACATCTGGTCAATTCCTGGGGATTTATTCACCTTTACCCGTTTGCAGACATCCAGCACATCCTCCTCTGTAATCTGGACATTTTGCAAGATGTCACCATCTATTTCCCTACAGTCTCTATCTTCCATATCCTTTTCTACAGTAAACACTGGTGCAGAATATTCATTTAATAACTCCCCCATTTTCTGCGGCTCCATACAAAGGCCGATTTGCTGATCTTTGTGGGGCCCTATTCTCTCCCTATTTACCCTTTTTTCCTTAATATATTTGTAAAACTCCTTTGCGTTCTCCTTAATTCTATTTGTCAGACCTATCTCATGTCCCCTTTTTGCCCTCCTGATTTCCCTCTTAAATATACTCCTACTTCCTTTATACTCTTCTAAGGATTCCCCCAATCTATCCTGTCTATACCTGACATTTGCTTCCTTCATTTTCTGAACCAAGCCCTCAATTTTTTTTAGTCATCCAGAATTCCCTATAACTACCAGCCTTCCCTTTCACCCTGACAGGAATATACTTTCTCTGGATTCTTGTTATCTCATTTCTGAAGCCTTCCCATTTTCCAGCCGTCCCTTTACCTGCGAACATCTGCTTCCAATCAGCTTTCAAAGGTTCTTGCCTAATACCGTCAAAATTGGATTTTCTCCAATTTAGAACATTAACTTTTAGATCTGACCTTTCCTTTTCCATCACTATTTTAAAACGAATAGAATTATGTCGCTGGTCCCAAAGTGCTCCCCCACTGACACCTCAGTCACCTGCCCTGCCTTATTTCCCAAGAGTAGGTCAAGTTTTACACCTTCGCTAGTAGGTATATCCACATACTGAATCAGAAAATTGTCTTGTACACACTTAATAAATTCCTCGCCATCTAAACCTTTAACACTATGGCAGTCCCAGTCTATATTTGGAAAGTTAAAATTCCCTACCATACCTACCTTAATATTCTTACAGATAGCTGAGATCTCCTTACAAGTTTGTTTGGTAATTTCCTATTGACTATTGGGGTGTCTTTAATACAATCCTAATAAGGTGATCATCCCTTTCTTATTTCTCAGTTCCACCCAAATAACTTCTCTGGGTGCATTTCCGGGAATATCCTCCCTCAGAACAGTCGTAATGCTATCCTTTATCAAAAATGCCACTCCGCTCCTTTCTTGCCTCCCTTTCTATCCTTCCTGTAGCATTTGTATCCTGGAACGTTAAGCTGCCAGTCCTGCCCATCCCTGAGCCATGTTTCTGTAATTGCTATGATATCCCAGTTCAATGTCCCTAACTATACCCTGAGTTCATCTGCCTTCCCTGTTAGGCCCCTTGCATTCAAATAAATGCAGTTTAATTTATTAATCGTACCTTGTCCCTGCCTGCCCTGACTGTTTGACTCACTTCTGTTCTCAGCTGTACCTGTCTCAGATCGAGCTCCCAAAGTCCTCCCAGTGATTGTTACCACTTCCCATCCCTATCCCTGCATTCCTCCAAATCCCTGTAAAGTCCTCCCATTCCTAAAACCCGCCCTGTTTTAGGAATGTCCCAGCTTCCACGATCCTCCTCATCTCTGTAAGACAACACCCCGATCCCCCCCCCCGCAGCCCCCACCCACCCGTCCCAGTTACTACAGCCCGCTGTATCACTAAATGCCAGTGTCACTATAATATCAGAGTAAGGTCTGAAAGCAGGAACACTGTACTGGGTTAGATATCTGTCCTGATCATATTGAATGGTGGGACAGACTCTGTGATCAAATGGTCGATACCTGCTCTTCTTTCCTGTGCTTCTCTATAAACTTACTATTCCTATAACCTCCTCAGTCCCCACAGCCCTCCCTATCTCCATAAACTCCTTCAGTCCCCACGACTCTTCCTATCCATGTATCCTGAATCATTCCCCAAAACCTCCCTAACTCCATAACCACCAAAAGGCCCATGACCCTCCCTATCTCCATAATCTCACCCTGACCAAACGACCCTCCCATTCAGTGTAACCTCCCTCAGTTCCCATGATCCTCCTGATCTGTGCAACTGCGTTCAGGCCCAACAGCCCTCCCGATCTCTTTGTCCCCTTTCAGACCCCACAGCACTCCCTACCTCCATGATGTTCTTCAGTCACCACTGCACTCTTTATGTCTATAATCTCATTCAGTCCCCATATCACTCGCTATCTCCATAATGTCCTTCAGTCCCCATGACCCTCCTTATTTCCAAAACCTCTATTACCTGTTGAACCTGTAAACTCCCTTTTTCAGATTGTTAAGCACGAACTCCCACAACCCTTTCTGCTGCCAGTCTGAAACCAAACAGTGTTAGCCTGATAGTAGGTCGGGAGCTAAAATATGTTTAAAAGGATATGTCAGTGAACACTAACCGGACACTTAAAAACACATTTAATAAAAAGAGAATGTGGCTTTGAGCCTGTAGGATTGTATTTTTATTGGTGTGAGTATGAATGGCAGGATAGATACGGGGGTAGGAGTGGCTGTACCGAGGATACGGTTTATTTGAATTTTCAGAAACCTTTACACAAGTTTCAATAAGGGCTAAGGAGTAACTTGGGACAGAATAGGGCACCTTAAAAATCAGGAGGTGGGTGAGAAATTAGACAAAATAGTGTCGTCAGAATTTACTGTGGAGAAAGACATGGAATCTCGGGAGCTTGGGGAAATAAATAGCGATGTCTTGGAAAGAATCCTCAACAGAGAAGAGAAAGTGTTGGAATCTTAAAACAATTAAAGTTTAATTAATCCTCAGTAGCTCATTAGGTCTACCTTGAATATTCATGAGATTGCATTGTCCCTAACAGAGAAATTTATATTATCATCAGACACAATGAGTTACTGGAAGAGTGGAGGGCGGCAAATGCTATTCCATCACTTTAGGTCTGCAGGGAAAAGCCAGGAAATCACAGCCCAGTGAGCCAGTGCTGGGTAAGTTGTTGGAGGAGAAAGGAGCTACATATATTTGGAAAGGCAAGGGCTGATTCGAGATATTCAGCATGGCTTTGTGAGTGGAAAACCATGTTTCACAAACTGGATTGACTCTTCGAGGAGGTGGCCAAGAGATAGATGAAGGCAGAGCAGTCAGCGTTGTCTACATGGATTTCAGCAAAGCACTTGACAAGGTTCCAAGGGATGTAGAACATCTAGTCAAGAGGAAGAAGGAAGCTGACATAAGGTTGAGGAACCAAGGATCAGAAGGAGGGCTCTAGAGAGTTACATGGGCCAGCACGGTGGCTTAGTGGTTAGCACTGCTGCTTCATAGCACCAGGGACGCGATTACAATTCCAGCCCCAGGCGACTGTCTGTGTGGAGTTTGCACATTCTCTCCATGTCTGTGTGGGTTTCCGACAGGTGCTCCGGTTTTCACCCACAGCCCAAAGATGTGAATCAGCCATGCGTTATTCAAGAAAGGGAATGGAGATAATCCTTTGAATCACAGACCTGTCAGTCTTCTCTCTGTGATGTGCAGATTATTGGAGAGGATTCTGAGAGACGGGATTTGTGATTCCTTGGAAAACCATAGTTTGATTAGGGATAGTCAGCATGGCTCTGTAAGGGACAGGTCATGCCTCTCAAATCTTATTGAATCCTTTAAAAATGTGACAAAACACATTTATGACTCATTGAGAAAGTACAGAGCATGGGGTACATGGAAATCTGTCTGTCTGGATACAGAATTCCTGGCCCATAGAAGACAGAGGGTGGTGACAGATGGAAAGCATTCAGTCTGGAGCTCGGTGACCAGTGGTTATTTGCAGGGAGAGGTTACAGGACCACTGCTCTTTGTGAATTTATAAATGACTTGGATGTGTGAGTGGAAGAGTGGGTTAGTAAGTTTGCCAATGAGATGAAGGTTGGTGGAGTGGTGAATAGTGTGGATGTCTGCTGGACATTGCAATGGGACATTGACAGTATGTAGAGCTGGGCTGAGAAGTGGCAGATAAAGTCAAATCTAGAAAAGTGTGAAGTGATGAATTTTGGAAGGTGAGACCTGAATGCAGAATACAGGGATACAGGCAGAATACTGGATAGTGTGGAGCAACAGATGGATCTTGGATTTCATGACCAGAGATCCATCAAATTTGCCACCAAGCTAATAGTGTTGTTAAGAAAGAATGTTGTATTGGCTTTCATTCGCTTGGGGATTGAGTTTTAAAGCCATGAGGTTATGCTGCAGCTCTATACAGCCCTGTTTAGACCTCAATTAGAATATTGTGTTCAGTTTTGATTCCTTCATTACAGGAGGGATGTGGAAGTTTTCGAGAGGGTAAAGAGGAGATTTACCAGGATGCTGCCTGTACTGGAGGGCATGTCTTATGAAGAAAGGTCGAGGGAGCTAAGGCTTTTCTCATTGGAGTGAAGAAGAGTGTGGTGTGATTTGGTAGAAGTGAACAAGGTGGTGTGAGGCAAAGAGAGAGTGAACAGTGAGAGACCTCTTTATCCCATGGCATACATGGTACCAGGGGCATGATTGTAAGGTGATTGGAGGATGGGTAAGGGGAGATTTCAGATGTAGGTTCTTTACATAGAGAGTGGTGGGTGGGTAGAATGGGATATTTTAACAGACTCTTAGATCGGCACATGGATAGTAGCAAAATGAAGGGTACTTAAGTTAGTTTGATCTTACAGTCGGGTAAAAGATGGGCATGGCATCATGACCA
Source organism: Hemiscyllium ocellatum (assembly GCF_020745735.1). Taxonomy (NCBI): domain Eukaryota; kingdom Metazoa; phylum Chordata; class Chondrichthyes; order Orectolobiformes; family Hemiscylliidae; genus Hemiscyllium; species Hemiscyllium ocellatum. The sequence goes on from NW_026869333.1 coordinate 35,270, forward strand.
AAGGGTCTTGTGCTGTACTGTTCTGTGTTCTATGTTCCGTATGGTAAACTGGGTAATAAGCTCAGATCAATGAAAAAAGTCTATGGCATTCAGGAGGAGCTAGTCAACTGGATACAAAATTGGGCTTGTTGATTTTCTGACTGGAGGCATGTGACCAGCGGTGTAGTGGGCTCACTGTTGTTTGTCATTTGGATAAATTGTTTGTATGGGAGTATTGGTTTCCTGGTAAGTAATTGTTTTGGGTGACACTGAAATTGGTGGTAAAGTGGACAGTGAAGACGGTTATCTATGATACAACAGGATGAACAGTACTGCTGGGATAGTGGGCTGAAGAATAGCTGATGGAGTTTAATAAGATAAATGTGAAGTGTTGTTGTGAAACAAACCAGGGTGGGATTTGTACAGTTAATGTTCGGGCCCTGGGGAGCGGTGTCAGTCAGTGACCCAGGGATGCAGGTACAGTTCTTTGTAAGTGGTGTCACAGGTAGATAGGTTGGTGAAGCCGGCGTTTGGGGTGGTTACCTTCTTTGGACAGAGCATTGAGAGTAAGAGTTGGGATGTCATGTTGTGGCTGTACATGAAAGCATTTTTGACCACTAGGAAGTACTCATCTGGTTCACTTACGTCCTTTAGAGAAGAACATCTGACATTCTAACCTGGTCTGGCCCGCACGTGAGACCAGACCCACAGCAATATGGCTGACTCTGTGCTATACTCGGGGTAATTAGCAGTGGGACAAAGAATGCTGGTCCAAGCAGTGACACCCACATCCCATGAATGAATAAATAAAAATACATATGTCCCTCCCTACCTCTGCAAACCCCTCCCACTGCACCAATTCAGACTGGCTTTGTAACACCGTTCAGACCCTGCCCACTCTCTGTAACACTCTCACCACCTCCAGCACCTTCACCTCTCCCGGTTCCTGTTGTGACGTAAAACCTTGACAATTATTCCCTCTTCCATCAGACCTCCGCCTGCGAGCAGACCCTTTGCAATCTCTTTAAAACTTACTCCTAAAACATCCTCTCACTTCAGGATTTTAAGTCCTTTTTGGTGATCCTCTAAGCCCGAAATTCTAACATGATCCTTTTTACTTGAGTGAGGAACCGATGGGGATTTCTTGCTGAGGATTTGTCTGTTTCAAGGGAATGTCCTTTTGTTGAATGTTTTACACTGCTCCTTCAAATGTTTTCCACTGTTCATTTACAGGCACATATTTCAGTCTATTTAGCCTATTTACCTTGGTCAATTCTTCTCTCAAACTCATGTCATTGGTCATTTTTGTTTCTAGTTGTAGTTTGACCTTTCTGTGATTCACCTTAAAACTTTATATTTCTTTAAACTGCACTTTATCACAATTTCGCAGAGGATCTCTCCAGGTGACATTACTCATTCACTAAGTTTCATCACACAACGGTCACTCTGAGACAGTTACATCCCTAGCCAGTTGCACAATGTGTTATTCTAAGAAACTGTGAAAAATAATTATCTGAACTCCTCTTCCAATATCACTGTTGTCAGTGTGACTGTCCCACATTTTGTGAATATTGATGTTTCCCAAAATTATCACAATGTGTTTGTTAAAAAAATTCCAATGAGTTCCTGTTTAATGCAGTGATGACCAAGGGAATGCTGTTCAGTGGCTAAAAGTGTTCTGCTGCTTGTGTCCGTGGCAGGTAGTAGCCAGAATTTACATTCAGATTGACTCTACTTCATGATCTGAGACCAAATGCTTTCTCTGTAATGCCTTTCTTACCCATTATTGTTAGCGTTGTCTACTTTGCCTGAGTTTCCGCAAGGTTGTGATCTATTGACTATTTATGTCCACCATTTGTTCACCCTGTAACCACATCTACCTGGTGTCTAAATCTCTTTTATCTCTGTGTCACAAATCCATCTGCCTTATTGATTAGACTTCGTCCATTCAAACAAAACCATAATTTACTCTTTCCCACAATTTCTTATCACAAACCTACTCACTGATGTACAGTTTTAGTTAAACTCTGCCCCATCCTGTTCGTTTCTGTTGCCTTCAGCCACATTCCCATGCTGTTCCGATGCTTCACCTTTTCTCTTTGTATTTGGAAAGCTCCTTTCATCTGGACCCTGTCCCTGCATCCTCTCTGTCAGTTTAAAGCCCTGTCCATAAACCTACCGACATGATTGGCCAGGACACTGGTCCCACCACGCTTCCAGTGGAACCATCCTATTGGATTTTTTATATAAATCAGGTCTGGGATGTGGGTGTCTCTGGATGACCAGCCTTTATTGCCTATCCCTATCTGCCCATGAGCTGACTAGCTTGCTCGGCCATTGCAGAGGGTAATTGAGAGGCAAACACTTTGCTGTGGGGATGTCGTGCAGACCACGTGAGGATAATCAGATCTTGTTGTCGAAAGGGTAAGTGGGTGGCACGGTGGCTCAGTGATTAGCACTCCTGTCTCACAGCACCAGGGTCCCAGGTTCGATTCCAGCCCTGGGCGACTGTGCGGAGTTTGCACATTCTCCCCGTGTCTGCGTGAATTGCCTCCGGATGCTCCTGTTTCCTCTCACAGTCCAAAGCCGTGCAGGTCAGGCGAATTGGCCATGCTAAATTGACCATAATGTTAGGTGCATTAGGTCGAGGGAGATGGGTCTTAGTGGGTTACTCTTCGGAGGGATGGCGTGGACTGGTTGGGTCGAAAGGCCTGTTTCCACACTGGAGGGAATCTAATCTAAGGGATTATGATTCTTGTACATCAGCAATGGTTTCATATTTATCATAGTTATCAATCCAGTCCTGTGCTGTCTTAGTGAGCATCAGTACAACAGAGGGGAGAGTAGGCCTCCAAGAGGTTGGGAATGCTGCCTGGGATCTTTCTGTTCTGTGTTCTCCCTCCAACACTGTACTAAGACTCACTACTCTGCAACACTGTATCTGTGGCATGGCTTGTGCACAGTAGTTGTCCCTGTAACCTGCTCCATTCCCGATAGTCCCTCCACATAGTTGAGACGTACTGCATTCCAGACTACCATCCCTATCGCTGTAACTTGTTTCAGTGTCCACAACATGCCTTATTTTGGTACACTAATCCTCTTTCACTGGATACAGAGTGATACAGCACGGAAACAGAACCTGTGGTCCTACTCCTCAATACTGCCCATGTTACCTAAACTGAACGAGTCTCATTTGCCTGCATTTGGCCCTTATCTCTTCAAACCTTCTCCTCTCCATGTACCTCCCAAATGTCTGTTCCATGCTGTAATTGTTCACGTTTCTCCCATGTGCCTGAGGCAGCCTATTCCGTCTATGCACCATCCTCTTTGGATAACGTTCCCCCTCAGCTCCCTTTTTAAATCCTTGCACTGTCACCTACTGTTTATACCCTCTAGTTTTGGATTCACCTACCCTTGGTTATTCATCATTCTTAGGGTCACCCCGTGGAATCCTCAGCCCAAGGGAAATATTGACGACAATGTTACAAATATCTCCAACGTATGTAACAAAGTGCTGGCCAATGACGGCAAATGTGCCAAATGCCGCTTTCCCAACCCTGTCCACCTGGTATGCCACTTCCGAGGAACAATGAAACTTGCACCCCTGGTCTCTCTCTCTCTCTCTCTCTCTCTCTCTCTCTCTCTCTGTTCGACAACCCTGGCCAGAGCCCTTCCATTAACTATATTAGTCCTCCCTGGTTTGTCTTAACAAAATCCAACACCTGAATTAAACTCCATCTTTCATTCCTTGGTCCACTGGCCCAGTTGGTCAAGATTCCCTTTGATAACCGTATTTACTGCCCACTACACCATTAATTTGATGATCAACAAACTTTCGCACAATCACTCCTATATTTTCAACCAAATCATTTATGTAGTTGATGCACATCAGTGGACCCAGCCCTGATCCTTCCTTCAATAATGGAATAAAACCATATTCTTGTCATAAAGCAAAACAGCGTGGAAACTGACCCTTCAGCTGATACCCATCATCATCTAAAACTCAACTCTTCCCAGCTGCCTGTTGCTGGCCCATATCACTCCAACCCTTTCCTATTCTCCTGATTATCCAAATATCTTTTAAATGTTGTAATTGTACCCACATCAACCCCTTTCTCAGGAAGTTCATTCCACACTCAAACCACCCTCGGTGTGGCAAATTGCCCCATATCTTTTTTTTTTGAACAGCTCTCTCCTCTAACCTTAAAAATGTGGTCCCTACTCCTGAGACTCCCCCATCCTGAGGAAAAGGCAAAGACCATTACATTGATCTATATACCTCATTTTTTTCATAAACCTTTATAGTATCATGTCTCAAACTCCAGACTCCAGTGAAAAAAGACTCAGCCTATCCAGCGATTTTTCAGAACCCAAGCCTTCCATACCCAGCAATATCCTGGTAAATCTCTTCTGAACTCCCTGCAGCTTAAGCAGATCCTCCCTATAACTGGGCGACCAGAGACCTACACAGAGTATTGCAGAACAGGCCCCACAAATGTCAGTGCAATCTCAATGCCGCTCATATTCTTATAAACCTCTGTAAGGTCATCCCTCAGTCTCCGATTCTCCAGTGACAGTAACCCCAGCTTATTCAGCAACAACCCAGGCAATATCTTGTTTATCTTTTGTGAGCACTTTCTAGTTTCACAACATCCTTCCTATAGCAGGGAGACTGGAATTGCAGAGGACTCCAATTGTGGTCTAACGTATTGCTCTTATTCCCTGAGTTCCCCAGTCTTTGTTCACAGAAAGTTCTGGAGTGAAAAAATTGTTTAGGATCTTAGCAAATATCCTGCAGTTCCACACATCGATGGCCTCATTGATCTTTAATGGATACTATTTTGTCCTCAGTTCCTTATGCACTCTTAATATACTGATACAATCACTTTTGGATTCCCCTTTCCTTCTCTGCTGAGGCTATTTCATTGAGCCTTTCTCCATTCCTGTTTTCTACTCAAAGTGTATTCCTACAGCCCCTGTATATCCTCAGGGATTCCCTTGATCCAGCTGGCTATACCTGACATGTGCCCCCTTTTCCTTGACCAGACCCTCAATAGACAGCCAGTGTTTCCGAATGCTGTCAGCATTGAGCTGCACACAAACAGGAAAATGCTGGCGCTAATCGATTAGTTTATCTCACTTTAAAAATATTCTCACTTGCCAAACTTCCCTTTCCCTGTAAATAATTCCCTTCCCCAATCACATTTTGAAAGTTCCTGGCTAATACGATCAAGATTGGTCAGGCTCCATTTTATAACTTCCACTTGTGGACCAGGCTTGTACTTTTCCAAAGCTGTTTTCAAACTACTAGAATTGTGGTCACTTTGGCAAAATGCTTTCCCACTCACACCTCAGACACTTTCCCGACCTTGATTCCCAGGGGAGGTCAGGTTTTGCCCCTTTCTCTTTTCAGGCCATTTACATATTGATTGGGAGTTTTCTGGAACACAATTACCAAATTCCTCCCTTGCAAATACTGAACACTGGCAGTCCCAGTCTAGGTTTGGAAAGTTCAAAAACCCTACCATAACAGCCCTGTTATTATGGTTGATATTGAAGATGTCCCGATATATTTGTTCCTCAGTCTGCCACGGATTATTCGGGGTCAGCAGTCAGATCGTATCAAAGTGATGATCCATTCTTATTTCTCAGTTCGACTAACATAGCTTCACTGGGCGATCCCACAGGAATATCCTCTCTAAGTACTGCTGGGATGATTCATGAAATCAAAACCCACCACCACACGTCCTCCCTTGCCTCCCCTTCCTGTAGCATCTCTACATTGAAACAATGAACTGCCAGTCCTGCCCCTCCATCAGCTGTGTTTCTGTAATCACTGTAATATCCCAGTCCCATGTTCCAATCCATGCCTTGAGTTAATCTTCCTTTGCTGTCAGGCCCCTTGTATTGAAATAAATGCAGTTTAATCATCAGTTTCCCCCCATTCCCTGCCCATTCCCATGTTCTTGCCTGCCTTGTCTGCTGAAATTGCTGTCTTTAACTCGTGTACCAGCATCAATCTTCTTTCTGGCCTTACGTCTATTTAAGGTCCAACACCCTGCCAGACTAGGTTATATCCTCTCAAGCATCTCTAGCAATTCACCCCAGCAGGATGTGGCTCCCTCTCCCGCTCCCAGTATAGGTGCCTTTCCCACCCTGTCTCCCTGTTCTGACACCTTCAGGGATCTATGGTCCCTGTATTCCTCAGTACTCCGCAAGGTCCTACCATTCATTATGTCTGCCCTTCGCTTATTGCACCTCCCACAGAGTATTACCTCACTTCGATCAGAACTAAACTCTGCTTAGATAATCATCTGATCGACATCGGATAGCAGACGGAGATGATCCTACTCACTATGGACAACACCCTCACCTTTCCTGTCATCTGCAACCCTACTAATGATACCTTCTGCTTTCACATCCGAGTTATTAATGATCAATGGTTCCTGCACAGATCCCTGTGGTACACCCGCTGGTGAAAGTATTCTACCCACCAATTTTGCATCCAATTTGCCAACCTGCCTTGGAACCCAGACCTTTTGGATCAGCCTTTCATGTTGCATCTTGTTTAAGGACTTAGTCAAGTCCGTGTAACCCACATCATCTGCACTACCTTCATCAATATACTTCAGCACCATTTTAAAAAAATGAACTGAGTTCCTCAGACAGTATCTTCCTCTTTCAAATCCGTGATAACTAAACAAAGTTGATCCCTATTTTTGCGAATGTCGATTCATCCTCACAATTCATTCCAATAATTTCTCTCACCCTGCTGTCAGACTACCTGCTCTGTAATTACCTGGCCTGTCCCTGCTGTCCTTCCTGAACAAAGGAACCACATTAACTATCCTCCAGTCATTCAGCACTTCACCTGTGTCCAGCAAATTATTATATATATGTCCACCAGGACCCCAGCAATCTCTGGGTAATTAGCAATGGGGTCAAAGAATGCTGGTCCAGGCAGTGACACCCACATCCCATGAATGAATATATAAAAATACCTATGTCCCTCCCTACCTCTGCAAACCCCTCCAGCTGCAGCAATCCGTACTGGCTTTGTAACACAGTTCAGGCCCTGACCACACTCTGTAACACTCTCACTACCTCCAGCACCTTCACCTCTCCCTGTCCCCAACGTGTCAATAAACCTTGACAATGTTTTCTCTTCCCATTGCCCCCCCTCCTGCTAGCAGACCCATTGCAATCCCTTTAAAACTTACTCTAAAACTCTCTCTCACTTCAGGATTTTACGTCCTTTGTGGTGATCTTCTTAGCTTCATAATCTAATATGATCCATTTTGTCCTGCATGAGGGACCGGTGGGGATTTCTTGCTGAGTTTTTGTCTGTTTCAGTGGAATGTCCTTTTGTTGAGTGTTTTACACTGTTCCTTCAAATGTTTTCCACTGTTCATTTCCAGACACATGTTTCAGTCTGTTTAGCATGTTTACCATGGTCAGTTCTCCTATCAAACCCATGTAATTGGCTATTTTTGTTTCTAGTTGTAGCTTGTCCTTTCTGTGATTCACTTTAAAATTTTATATTTCTTTAAACTGCACTTTATCACAATTTCCCTGAGGATCTCTCCAGGTGACATAACTCATTCACTAAGTTTTACCACACAACAGTCACTCTGAGATAGTTACGTCCCTAGCCAGTTGCACAATGTGTTATTCTAAGAAACACTGAAAAAAAATTCTCTGAACTCCTCTTCCAATATCACTGTTGTCAGTGTGATTGTTCCAGACTTTGTGAATATTGACATTTCAATAAATGTTCACCATTCCTTTATTAAAAATTCCAATGAATTCCTATTTATTGCAGTGATGAGCCATGGAATATTGTTCGTTGATCTAAAACTGTTCTGCTACTTGTGTCCTTGGCAAGTAGTAGCCAGAGTTTACATTCAGACTGACTCTACTTCATGATCTGAGACCAAATGCTTTCTCTGTAATGCCTTTCTTGCCCATTATTGTTAGGATCGATCACTTTGCCTGAGTTTCCGCAAGGTTGTGAACCATTGAATATTTATGTCCACCTTTTGTTTGCCCTGTAACCACGTCTCTCTGGTGTCTAAATCTCTTTTATCTCTGTGTCACAAATCCATCTGCCTTGTTGCAGAGACTTTGTCCATCCTAATCCTTTCTGTTGTCTTCAGTCACATTCCCACGCTGCTCTGATGCTTCAAGTTTTCTCTTTGGATTTGGAAATCTCCTTTCACCTGAAGCCTGTCCCTGCATCCTCTCTGTCAGTTTAAAGCCCTGTCCATAAATCTACCAACGTGATTGGCCAGGACATTGTTCCACTGGAACTGTGCTGGGAGCATTCTGAATGTTCCTTTTCCTCTCTCGCCCCCTCCCTCTCTCTCTCGCCCCCTCCCTCCCTCCCTCTTGCCACCTCTCTCTCTCCCTCACCCCCACCATCTCTATCTCTCGCCCTCTCTATCTCTTTCCCACCCACCCTCTCTCTTTCTAGCTCCCGTCCCACTCTTTTTCGCCCCCCAGCCTCTCTCGCCCCCACCCCCTCTCTCTCTCGCCTGCCTCCTCTCTCTCTTGCCCCCTCTCTCTCTTTCCCCCCTTCTTCTCTTTCCCACCATCACCCCCTCCCTCTCTCTCTCGCCCCCTCCCCTATCTCGCCCGCCCACCCTCTCTCTCTTGCCCCCCTCCCTCTCGCACCCCCCTCCCCCATCCATCACCCCTCACTCTCCCTCTCTCGACCCCATCCTCTCCCTTTCGCCCTCTCCCTCTCTCTCTCACCCCCATCTCTATTGGCACCTCTCACTCTCTCTCCCCCTCTCTCTCGTCCCCCTCCGTCTCTCTCTCTCTCACTCTCGCTCTCTCTCTCTCTCTCTCTCGTCCTCTCCCTCTCGCACTCGTACTCTCTCTCTCGCCCCCTCCCTCTATCTCTCAACCCCCCTCCTCTCTGTCTCAACCCATTCACTCTGTTTCTCTCGCCCCCTCTCCCTCTCTCTCTCACCCCTCCTTCTCTCGATCCCCTCCCACTCTCTCTGGTCACTCTCTCTCGCTCTCTCTCCCCCTCCCTCCCTCTCTTTGTCTCTCTCTCTCTCGATCCCTCCTCTCTCTCGCCCCTGTCCCTCTCTCTTGCTTGTACCTCCCTCTCTCTCTCGCCCCCTCCCACACTCTCTCGCCCCTCTCTCTCTCTCTCGCCCTTTCCTCTCTCTCTCTCGCCCCCTCCATCTCAGTCTCGCACCCCCTCACTCTCTCTCTCGCCCCTGTTCTCTCTCTCCCTCACCACTCCCTCTCTCTCTCACACCC
>NW_026869333.1:45021-52596 GCF_020745735.1 Hemiscyllium ocellatum
GAGGGTTTCTTGTGGTTTATGTCACATTTTTGTCAGTAATTCCGACCTTCCCATTTGTTATTCCAGCTCCAATTATTTTAATAAATCCCTGAATACAGTGACACATTTGAAAATCTCACTGGGTCCCCGATCAAACGGGTCCCTTTGCCTCCAGGCTGATGGATAATGGGTTTGTTTTCCTTCCTCACAGTTAACGTAGTGACCATCTACGTCCTGCTTTATAAAGATTGTGGATTGTCTCCATGTGTCAGACGTTACCTGGGGGCCATGGCAGCGGCGGATCTCCTGGTCATTATCCTCGACCTGATCCTGAGACAGATTCCCATTGTTTATTGGGAACAGTTTTATTTCCTGTACTCCGTCCACGTGTGTAATATCCACGCCGTCCTGCTTTATGCAGCCACTGACTGCTCTGTCTGGTTCACCGTCACTTTCACCTTTGATCGGTTTGTGGCCATTTGTTGCCAGAAGCTGAAAAGTAAATATTGCAGTGAGAAAACGGCGGCTGTGGTTCTGGGAGCAGTGACTGTGCTGAGCTGTTTAAAGAACATTTCCTGCTATTTTATGCTCACGGCTCGGTATCGGCTGGGGAACGACCCCTGGTTTTGTGATGTAACAGTCGCTGTTCTATTCTCCAGTGTCGGGGTCACAATCGAGTTCCTCCACAACATTCTAACCCCGTGTGTCCCATTTCTCCTGATTCTGCTGCTCAATGTTCTCACCGTCAGACACATTTAAGTGACCAGCAGAGCCCGCAGGAGACTCCGCGCTCACACCAATGGGGACGCACAGTCTGACACAGAAATGACAAAGCGAAAAAAATCCATCATTTTACTGTTTGTGATCTCGGCCAATTTCATCCTGTTATGGTCAACGTTAATGCTGTTTTCTATATGGAGACGGATGTGGTATATTGTGGATACCCCTCTGTATCTCGATGACTTTGTGCAGGAATTGGGCTTCATGCTGCAGCTCCTCAGTTGCTGCGCAAACACCGCGATTTATGCCGTGACCCAGACTAAGTTCCGGCAGCAGCTGAAGAATGTGCTGAAATATCCCTTCACCCAAATCCATCCATCCATCAAATTCCCTCATTAATCACACCATCCAGGATTTTCTTATTTCAGTTCAGTGTTTCAGCGATGGAACAGCCTGTCGCTATGGTAACAGACTTAGGGTAGAGCCGGTTTGTCCCTCCTTATCCCACAGGGGGGTTACAAGGAAACATTTCAATGTTTCACACAACTCAGTGGCCAGTGAGAAAAGGCACCATCCCACTGACTGTATCCATCACTTCCATTTGTAAACAATAAAAATGTGGATTAAAGCGTGCCGAGCAGCAGAGGGACCGATGTTGTTGTGTGTCTTTGTGTTGAAGAAGCTGAGCTGGAGAGAGACAGACTCAGCCCCAAGTCCTGGTCCTCAGGGAAGGGGAGGGCACCGCGCCCTGAGCTCAGGAGCTGGGGTTAACGCTCTCTGTTTACCCCGACTACAAATCTGGCCTCCCCATTACCTCTCCCCCACTCTTTCTCCTCAATTTTCTGTCTCTCTCTCTCTCTCTTTCAGCACACAATCTCTTTCGCAAACCTCATCTCATCTCTCTCTCTCTCTGTCCCTCTCTCTCTCACACACACACACCCCCTGCAAACTCGGTTTCTCCACCTGCCTCCACTCTTCCCTCTCCCCCTCTTTCTCTCTCATGCCGTCGCAGTCTCCCTCCCACAATTCCATCTCTACCCCATGTTCCCCACCTGCCACATCTCACCCCCACCCTCCACATGCAGCCTCACCCCCAAATATCCCCAGTCTCTGGGTCAGAGGGAGAGGGAAGGACCAGGGAGACAGAGTGTGTCAGAGACAGGGAGGGAGGGAAGGAAGGACAGGAGGGAGAGAGATTCAGAGGGAAAGAGAGGGAGGTGGGAAGAGAGAGACACCGAGGGAGGTGGAGAGCGAAGAGGGGGCGAGAGCGAAGAGGGGTCGAGAGCGAAGAGGGGGCGAGAGCGAAGAGGGGGCGAGAGCGAAGAGGGGGCGAGAGCGAGAGAGGGGCGAGAGCGAGAGAGGGGCGAGAGAGAGAGAGGGGCGAGTGAGAGAGAGGGGCGAGAGAGAGAGAGGGGCGAGAGAGAGAGGGGCGAGAGAGAGAGAGAAGGGGCGAGAGAGAGAAGGGGCGAGAGAGAGAGGCAGGGGGCGAGAGAGAGGGAGAGAGAGAGGGAGGAGGACGAGAGAGAGAGGGAGGGACGGGGATGAGACACAGAATGGGAGGGCAGGCGAGATAGAGAAAGGGAGGTGGACGAGAGAGAGAGGGGCTGAGAAAAGGAGAGGGGGCGAGAGAAAGAAACAGAGGTGAGCAAAATAGTGTGCGGGCGAGAGAGAAATAGAGGGAGGGGGATGAGACAGAGGAGGTATCGAGAGACAGAGGGAGGGGGACGAGAGAGAGAGGTAGGGGTGACAGAGATGAAGGGGGGCGAGAGAGAGGGGTGGGGATGAGAGAGAGGAGGGGGACGAGAGAGAGGAAGGAAGGGGGTGAGAGAGAGAGTGAGGAGGAGAAAGAGAGGGGAGAAGAGAGAGGGGCAATGGGGAGTGAGAGAGAGAGGGAGGGGTTTAGACAGAGAGGGGGGTGAGAGAGGGTGGGGGCGAGAGAGAGAGGGGAGGGGAGAGGGAGGGGGCGAGAGAAATAGAAAGGGGTGCGAGAGAGTGCGAGGTAGGGGGCTCGAGCCAGAGAGGGTGGGGGTAAGAGAGAGAGGGAGGGGGCGAGAGATGGAGGGAGGGGGACGAGAGAGGGAGGGGTGCGTGAGAGAGAAAGGGGCGAGAGAGAGAGGGAGGGGGCGAGAGAGAAAGGGGGCGAGAGAGAGAGGGAGGGGGCGAGAGAGGGAAGGAGGGGGACGAGAGAGGGAGGGGTGCGTGAGAGAGAAAGGGGGCGAGAGAGAAAGGGGGCGAGAGAGAGAGGGAGGGGGGCAAGAGAGAAAGGGGTGAGAGAGAGAGGGAGGGGGGCGAGAGAGAGAGGGAGGGGGCGAGAGAGAGAGGGAGGGGGGCGAGAGAGAGGGGGCGAGAGAGAGACAGGGAGGGTCTCAAGAGAGAGAAATAAGGGGACGAGAGAGAGAGGGGGGCGAGAGAGATGGAGGGGTCGAGATAGTGAGAGTGAGGGGGCGAGAGAGAGAGAGAGGGAGTGGGAGAGAGAGAGAGAGAAAGAGAGAGAGAGAAAAGGGGGTAAGAATGAGAGGAAGGCAGGGCGAGAGAAAGGGGGAGGGGGCCAGAGAGAGAGGGAGGGGGCCAGAGAGAGAGGGAGGGGGCAAGAGAGAGAGAGAAAGAAAGAGAAAGAGAGAGAGAGCGAGAGAGCGAGAGAGAGAGAGAGAGAGCGTGAGAGAGAGAGCGCGAGAGAGAGAGAGCGAGAGAGAGAGCGCGAGGGAGAGAGAGCGAGAGAGTGAGAGCAAGAGAGAGAGAGCAAGAGAGAGAGAGCGAGAGAGAGAGAGCGAGAGAGAGAGCGAGAGAAGGGGGTAAGAATGAGAGGAAGGCAGGGCGAGAGAGAGAGAGGGAGGGGGTCAGAGAGAGAGGGAGGAGGCGAGAGAGAGAGAGGGAGGGGGTAAGAGAGAGAGGGAGGGCGCGAGAGACAGAGAGGGAGGGGGCGAGAGAGAGAGGGAGGAGGCGACGGACAGAGGAAGGGGGATGAGAGCACGTGGGAGGGGGACGAGAGAGAGGGAGGAGTGAGAGAGAGAGAGAGAGGGAGGCGGGGTCGAGAGAGGGAGGGGGCGCAAGAGAGAGAGAGGTAGTGGGCAAGAGAGAGAGGGGGGTGTGAGAAGGAGGGAGGGGGAAAGAGAGAGAGAGGGGGTGAGAGAGAGATAGCAGGCGAGAGAAGGGGGGCGAGAGAGAGAGGGAGGGGCTGAGAGAGAGAGAGAGAGGCGGGCGAGAGAGAGGGTGCGACAAGAGAGGGAGGGGCGAAGAGTGAGGGGGAGTTGGTCGAGAGAGAGGGGATCGAGAGAGAGGGGGTCGAGAGAGAGGGGGTCGAGAGAGAGGGGGTCGAGAGTGAGGGGTCGAGAGAGAGGGGTCGAGAGAGAGGGGTCGAGAGAGAGGGGTCGAGAGAGAGGGGTCGAGAGAGAGGGGTCGAGAGAGAGGGTGGGACGTGAGAGGGAGGAGACGAGAGAGAGAGGGATGGGGCGAGAGAGAGAGAGGGAAAGAGAAGGGAGTGAGAATGAGAGTGAGAGGGGCGAGAGAGAAGTGAGGGGGCGAGACAGAGAGGGAGGGAGTTGAGAGAGAGGGAAAGGGAGGGAGACGAGAGATTGAGAAGCAGGGGGATGAGAGAGAGAGAGAGAGGGAGGAGGATGAGAGAGCGAGGGAGGGTGCCGAGCAGATGGAGGGGGGCTGAAAGAAAGAGTGGGGGGGTGCGAGAGAGAGAGGGGCAAGAGAGGGGGGGACGAGAGGGAGGTGCGAGAGAGAGAGAGGGAGAGGGCGAGAGGGAGAAGATTGGGGTGAGAGAGAGAGGGAGGGGGCGAAAGAGACGGCTGGGAGCGAGAGAGAGACGGTGGGGGCGAGAGAGAGGGAGGGGGTGAGAGAGAGAGGGAGGGGGACGAGAGAGGGAGGGGCGAGATAGAGAGGGAGGGGGCGAGAGAGAGAGAGAGTGAGGGGGCAAGAGAAAGAGAGGAGGCAAGACAGAGAGTGGGGGAGAGAGAGAGGGAGGGGGACGAGAGAGAGAGGGAGGTGGGTGAAGTGAAAGAAAAGGAGGATTTCGAGAGAGACAGAAAAGGAGGGGGCGAGAGAGAGAGAGAGGGAGGGGACGAGAGAGAGGGAGGGGGACGAGAGAGAGGGAGGGGGACGAGAGGGAGGGAGGGGGACGAGAGAGAGGGAGGGGGCGAGACAGAGAGGGGGCGAGAGATAGTGAGGGGCCGAGAGAGAGTGAGGGGGAGGGGGCGAGAGAAAGAGAGAGGGACGAGAGAGAGAGAGGGAGGGTGCGAGAGAGAGAGAGGGGAAAGAGATTTAGGGGTGTTGAGATAGAGGGAGGGGGCGGGTGAGAGAGAGAGGGAGGGGGCGTGAGAGAGAGAGTTAAGGGGCGTGAGAGAGAGAGGGAGCTGGTGAGAGAGAGAGGGAGCTGGTGAGAGAGAGAGAGTGAGGGGGCAAGGGAGATAGGGAGGGTGTGAAAGAGAGCGAGAGGAAGGGGCATGAGAGATAGGGTGGTGAGAGCGAGGGAGGGGGCGAGAGAGAGAGGAAGGGGGCGAGAGAGAGAGGGAGGGGGCAAGGGAGATAGGGAGGGTGCGAAAGAGAGCGAGAGGAAGGGGCATGAGAGATAGGGTGGTGAGAGCGAGGGAGAGGGGCGGGTGAGAGAGAGAGGGAGGGGATGAAAGAGAGGGAGGGGTGAGAGAGAGAGACGGAGCAGGCCAAGTGAGAGCGGGAGGGGGCAAGAGAGAGAGAGAGAGAGAGAGAGAGGCAGGAGCGGCAAGAGAGAGGAAGGGTGCGAGAGAAGTTGGAAGGGGGACGAAAGAGAGTGGGAGGGGAGCGAGAGAGAGGGAGGGGGCGAAAGAGGCAGGGAGGGGGGCAAAAGTGAGGGGGAGGATGGCAAGAGAGAGTGAGGTGATGAGAAAGAGAGGTGGCGGAAAAGAGAGAGTGGGAGGGGTGCGAGAGACAGTGGGAGGGGGCAAGAGACTGGGTGGGGAGCGAGAGAGAGAGACAGGGAGGGGGCGAAAGAGAGAGGGAGAGGTCGAGAGAGACAGGGAGGGGGCGAGAGAGTGCAGGAGGGGGCGAGCGGTAGAGAGGGAGGGGCGAGAGAGAGGTCGTGGGGAGAGAGAGGGGTGCCAGAAAGAAAGGGGGCGAGAGAGAGTGTGAGGGGGCGAGAGTGAGTGTGAGGGGGCGTGAGAGAAAAGGAGGGGAGCGAGAGAGAGAGAGAGTGAGACAGAGAGTGGGTGGTGGCAAGAGAGAGAGAGGGAAGGGTGCGAGAGAGAGTGGGAGAGGCGTGAGAGAGAGTGGGAGCGGCGAGAGAGGGAGGGGGCGATAGAGGAGGGGCGAGAGAGTGAGGGAGGGGCGTGAGAGAGAGAGGGAGGGGGCGTGTGAGAGAGAGGGAGGGTGCGAGAGAGAGTGAGAGGAAGGGGGCATGAGAGATAGGGTGGTGAGAGCGAGGGAGGGGTCGAGAGAGAGAGGGAGGGGTGAGAGAGAGAGGGAGGGGTGAGAGAGAGTGAGGGGTGAGAGAGATAGAGAGGGTGCAAAAGAGAGCGAGAGGAAGGGGGCATGAGAGAGAGGCAGTGGTGAGAGCGAGGGAGGGGGTGAGGGAGAGAGGGAGGGGGCGAGAGGGAGCGAGAGGAAGGGGGCATGAGAGATAGGGTGGTGAGAGCGAGGGAGAGGGGCGGGTGAGAGAGAAAGGGAGGGGGTGAGAGAGAGAGAGATGGAGGGGGAAAAGAGAGAAGGAGGGGGCGAGAGAGAGAGTAGGTGGATGAGAGAGAGAGCGGGAGGGGGTGAAAGAGAGGGAGGGGTGAGAGAGAGAGACGGAGTGGGTCAAGAGAGAGATGGAGGGGGCAAGAGAGAGACGGAGGAGCGGCGAGAGAGGGGGGAGGGTGCGAGACAAAGACAGGGAGCAGGGCGAGAGAGACATGGAGGGGTGAGAGAGAGAGGAAGGGGGCGAGAGAGGTTGGAAGGGGGACGAAAGAGAGTGGGGCGAAAGAGAGGGAAGGGGCGAAAGAGAGAGAGGGAGGGGTCAAGAGAGAGAGGGAGGAGGCGAGAAAGAGAGAGAGGGAGGGGGCGAGAGAGTGCAGGAGGGGGCGAGCGGTAGAGAGGGAGAGGTGAAAGAGAGAGGTCGTGGGGAGAGAGAGGGGTGCCAGAAAGAAAGGGGGCGGGAGACAGTGGGATGGGGCGAGAGAGAAAAGGAGGGGAGCGAGAGAGAGAGAGAGAGAGAGAGAGAGAGCGAGAGAGAGAGAAAGAGCGAGAGAGAGAGAGCGAGAGCGAGAGAGAGCGAGAGAGGGAGGGTGGGTGGGGGCGAGAGAGAGAGGGAAGGGTGCGAGAGAGAGTGGGAGAGGCGTGAGAGAGAGTGGGAGCGGCGAGAGAGTGAGGGAAGGGGCGATAGAGAGACAGTGAGCGGGGTAAGAGAGAGAGGGAGGGGCGAGAGAGAGATGGAGGGTGCGAGAGAGAGAGAGAGGTGGGCGTGATATAGAGAGGGAGGGGGGCGAGAGAGAGGGAGGTGGGTCGAGAAAGGGGCGGGGGGTGAGAGAGAAGGGGGTCGAGAGAGAGAGGGAGGGGAGCGAGAGAGAGAGGGAGGGGGCGAGAGGGAGAGGGAGGGGGGGAGAGGGAGAGGGAGGGGAGTGAGAAAGAGAGGGAGCTGCCGAGAGGGAGAGGAATGGGGCGACAGAGTGAGGGAATGGGTGAGAAAGAGAGAGAATGGGTGATAGAGAGAGGCAGAGGGCGAGAGAGAGACAGTGAGCGGGGTGAGAGAGAGAGAGGGGGAGGGGGTGAGAGAGAGAGAGGGAGGGGGCAAGAGAGATTGGGTGGTGAGAGCGAGGGAGAGGGGTGGGCGAGAGAGGGAGGGAGGAGGTAAGAGAGAGAGAGATGGAGGGAGAAGAGAGAGAGAAGGAGGAATTGAGAGATAGAGACGGAGCGGGTCAAGAG
>NW_026869333.1:52695-68850 GCF_020745735.1 Hemiscyllium ocellatum
GGGGAGGGGAGTGAGTGAGAGAGGGAGGGGGTGATGGTGAGGGGGTGGGTGTGAGGGAAAGAGAAGAAGGGGGCAAGAGAGAGAGGGGGCAAGAGAGAGAGGAGGCAGGCGAGAAAGTGAGGGGGTGGGGGCGAGAGAGGCTGGGGGCGAAAAAGAGTGGGACGGGAGCTAGAAAGAGAGAGGGTGGGTGCGAAAGAGATAGAGAGGGCGAGAGATAGAGATGGAGGGGGTGAGGGAGAAAGAGAGGTGGCAAGAGAGAGGTAGGGAGGGGGCGAGAGAGAGAGGGGGGCGAGGGCGAGAGAGAGGGAGGGGGCGAGAGAGAGAGGGAAAGACAGAGAGGGAGGGGGCGGGTGAGAGAGAGAGAGTTGGTGGGGACGAGAGAGAGAGCGAGGGGGCGCGAGAAAGAGGGACGGTCTAGAGAGCGAGAGGGAGGGGGCGAGAGAGAGAGAGCGGGAGGCTGTGAGAGAGAGAGATGGACGGGGTGAGAGAGAGGGAGGTGAGAGTGAGAGGGAGGGGTGTGAGAGAGAGAGAACAGGGGCGAGAGAGAGAGTGAGGGGGTGCGAGACTGAGATGGAGGGGGCGAGAGAGAGGGTAGGGCAAGAGAGAGAGGGGGCGAGAGAGTGTGGGAGGGGGCGAGAGAGAGAGGGAGGTACAAGCAAGAGAGAGGGACAGGGGTGAGAGAGAGGGAGGGATCGAGAGAGAGAGAGAGACCAGAGAGAGTGGGAGGGGGTCGAGAGAAGGAGGGGTGAGAGAGAGGGAGAGCGGGCGAGAGAAACAGAGTGAATGGTTTGAGACAGAGAGGAAGGGGGTTGAGAGATAGAGGGAGGGGGCGAGAGAGAGGGTACGAGTGCGAGAGGGAGGGGGATGAGAGAGAGAGAGAGAGAGAGGAGAGAGAGAGTGAGGTGTCAATAGAGATGGGGGTGAGAGAGAGAGGGAGAGGGCGAAAGGGAGAGGAAGGGGTCGAGAGAGGGAGAGTGAGGAGGTGATGGATAGGGGGAGGGTGTGCGAGAGAGAGGGGACAAGAGAGGGAGGGAGGGGGCAAGAGAGAGAGGGTGCGAGAGAGAGAGGGGGGTGGCGAGAGAAAGAGGGGGAGCAGGGCGAGGGAGAGAGGGAGAGGGTGATGGTGAGGGGGAGGGTGTGAGGGAGAGAGAAGCAGGGGGCAAGAGAGAGAGGGGGCAAGAGAGAGAGGGAGGGGGCGAGAGAGAGAGAGGGAGGGGGACAAGACAGAGAGAGAGGGATGGGGAGAGAGAGAGAGAGGGAGGGAGCAAGAGAGAGAGGAAGGAGGGCGAGAGAGAGAGAGAGAGGGAGGGGGGTGAGAGAGAAAGAGCGGGCAGTGGCAAGAGAGAGAGGGGCGGGGCGGGTGAGAGAGAGAGGGAGAGGGGCCGAGAGAGAGAGAGGGAGGGGGACGAGAGAGAGAGAGAGAGAGACAGTGAGGGGGACAAGAGAGGGAGGGGGACGAGAGAGAGGGATGGGGTGAGAGAGAGAGAGGGAGGGGTCGAGGGAGAGAAGGAGGGGGTCGCGTGAAAGAGAGGTGGGGAGATAGGGGGTGGTGAGAGATAGAGAGGGGGGCACGAGAGTGGGAGGGGGAACGAGAGGAGGAGGGGGCGAGAGACAGGGAGGGAGGGGCGAGAGAGAGAGAGGAAATGGGGTGAGAGAGAGAGGGCGAGGGCGAGAGAGAGTGTGGGGGGGCGAGAGAGAGAAGGGGCAGAAAAGTGGGAGGGGGACGAGAGAAGGAGGGGCGAGAGAAAGAGGGGGAGGGGGCGAGAGAAACAGAGTGAATGGGTTGAGACAGAGAGGAAGGGGGTGAGAGATAGAGGGTGGGGGCGAGAGAGAGGGAGGCGAGAGGGGGGGGACGAGAGAGAGAGAGCGAGGGTGCGAGAGAGAGGGAGGGGGACGAGAGAGAGGAGGGAGAGAGAGAGGGAGGTGTCAATAGAGATGGGGGGTGAGAGAGAGAGAGGGAGAGGGCGAAAGGGAGAGGAAGGGGTCGAGAGAGGGAGAGTGAGGAGGTGATGGAGAGGGGGAGGGGGTGCGAGAGAGAGGGGACAAGAGAGAGGGAGGGAGGGGACAAGAGAGAGAGGGTGGGTGGGCGAGATAGGGGAGGGGGCGAGAGAGAGAGGGAGGGGAGCGAGTGAGAGAGGGGGGGGTGTGAGGGAAAGAGAAGAAGGGGGCAAGAGAGAGAGGGGGCAAGAGAGAGAGGAGGCAGGCGAGAGAGAGAGAGGGGTTGGCGGCGAGAGAGGCTGGGGGGCGAAAAAGAGTTGGACGGGAGCTAGAAAGAGAGAGGGTGGGTGGGAAAGAGATAGAGAGGGCGAGAGATAGAGATGGAGGGGGTGAGGGAGAGAGAGGTGGCAAGAGAGAGAGAGGGAGGGTGCTAGAGAGAGAGGGAGGGGGCAAGAGAGCGAGCGAGGGGGTGAGACTGAGAGGAAGAAGGCGAGAGAGAGAGAGGTAGGGTGCGAGAGAGAGAGGGAAGGGGCGAGAGAGAGAGGGAGGGGGGCGAGAGAGAGAGGGAGGGGGCGAGAGAGAGAGAGGGAGGGGGCGAGAGAGAGAGGGAGGGGGCGAGAGAGAGAGGGAGGGGGCGAAAGAGAGAGGGAGGGGCGAGAGAGAGGGGAGGGGGCGAGAGAGAGGGGAAAGACAGAGAGGGAGGGGGCGGGTGAGAGAGAGAGAGTTGGTGGGGACGAGAGGGAGAGAGGGGGCGCGAGAAAGAGGGACGGTCTAGAGAGCGAGAGGGAGGGACGAGAGAGAGGAGGAGAGTCCAGAGAGAGAGAGGGTACGAGAGAGAGAGAGAGAGGGAGATGGACGGGGTGAGAGAGAGGGAGGTGAGGCGAGAGAGAGGGAGGGGGTGAGAGTGAGAGGGAGGGGTGTGAGAGAGAGGGAGGGGGTGAGGGAGAGAGAGAACAGGGGCGAGAGAGAGAGTGAGGGGGTGCGAGACTGAGATGGAGGGGGCGAGAGAGGGGCGAGAGAGCGTGGGAGGGGGCGAGAGAGAGAGGGAGGTACAAGCAAGAGAGAGGGACAGGGGCGAGAGAGAGGGAGGGATCGAGAAAGAGAGAGACAAAGAGAGGGAGGGAGGGGGAGAGAGAGAGAGAGTGAACAGAGAGAGTGGGAGGGGATCGAGAGAAGGAGGGGTGAGAGAGAGAGGGAGAGGGGGCGAGAGAAACAGAGTGAATGGGTTGAGACAGAGAGGAAGGGGGTTGAGCGATAGAGGGAGGGGGCGAGAGAGAGGGTACGAGTGCGAGAGGGAGGGGACGAGAGAGAGAGAGAGAGAGCGAGGGTGCGAGAGAGAGAGAGACGGAGGGGGACGAGAGAGAGGGGGAGAGAGAGAGAGGTGCCAATAGAGATGGGGGTGAGAGAGAGAGGGAGAGGGCGAAAGGGAGAGGAAG
Source organism: Hemiscyllium ocellatum (assembly GCF_020745735.1). Taxonomy (NCBI): domain Eukaryota; kingdom Metazoa; phylum Chordata; class Chondrichthyes; order Orectolobiformes; family Hemiscylliidae; genus Hemiscyllium; species Hemiscyllium ocellatum. The sequence goes on from NW_026869333.1 coordinate 56,070, forward strand.
GGGTCGAGAGAGGGAGAGTGAGGAGGTGATGGATAGGGGAGGGGGTGCGAGAGAGAGGGGACAAGAGAGGGAGGGAGGGGGCAAGAGAGAGAGGGTGGGCGGGCGAGATAGGGGAGGGGGCGAGAGAGAGAGGGAGGGGAGCGAGTGAGAGAGGGAGGGGGTGATGGTGAGGGGGTGGGTGTGTGGGAAAGAGAAGAAGGGGCAAGAGAGAGAGGGGGCAAGAGAGAGAGGAGGCAGGCGAGAGAGAGAGGGGGTGGGGGCGAGAGAGGCTGGGGGGCGAAAAAGAGTGGGATGGGAGCTAGAAAGAGAGAGGGTGGGTGGGAAAGAGATAGAGAGGGCGAGAGATAGAGATGGTGGGGGTGAGGGAGAGAGAGAGGTGGCAAGAGAGAAGGAGGGAGGGGGCGAGAGAGAGAGGGAGGGGGCGAGAGAGGAAAAGGAACATTCAGAATGCTCCCAGCACAGTTCCAGTGGAACAATGTCACATTGGTAGATTTATGGACAGGGCTTTAAACTGACAGAGAGGATGCAGGGACAGGCTTCAGGTGAAAGGAGATTTCCAAATCCAAAGAGAAAACTTGAAGCATCAGAGCAGCGTGGGAATGTGACTGAAGACAAGGTAGATGGATTTGTGACACAGAGATAAAAGAGATTTAGACACCAGAGAGACGTGGTTACAGGGCAAACAAAAGGTGGACATAAATATTCAATGGTTCACAACCTTGCGGAAACTCAGGCAAAGTGATCGATGCTAACAATAATGGGCAAGAAAGGCATTACAGAGAAAGCATTTGGTCTCAGATCATGAAGTAGAGTCAGTCTGAATGTAAACTCTGGCTACTACTTGCCAAGGACACAAGTAGCAGAACAGTTTTAGGTCAACAAACAATATTCCATGGCTCATCACTGCAATAAATAGGAATTCATTGGAATTTTTAATAAAGGAATGGTGAACATTTATTGAAATGTCAATATTCACAAAGTCTGGAAAAATCACACTGACAACAGTGATATTGGAAGAGGAATTCAGAGAATTTTTTTTCAGTGTTTCTTAGAATAACACATTGTGTAACTGGCTAGGGACGTAACTGTCTCAGAGCGACTGTTGTGTGATAAAACTTCGTGAATGAGTTATGTCACCTGGAGAGATCCTCAGGGAAATTGTGATAAAGTGCAGTTTAAAGAAATATAAAATTTTAAAGTGAATCACAGAAAGGACAAGCTACAACTAGAAACAAAAATAGCCAATTACATGGGTTTGATAGGAGAACTGACCAAGGTAAACATGCTAAACAGACTGAAACATGTGTCTGGAAATGAACAGTGGAAAACATTTGAAGGAACAGTGTAAATCACTCAACAAAAGGACATTCCACTGAAACAGACAAAAACTCAGCAAGAAATCCCCACCGGTCCCTCATGCAGAACAAAATGGATCATATTAGATTATGAAGCTAAGAAGATCACCACAAAGGACGTAAAATCCTGAAGTGAGAGAGAGTTTTAGAGTAAGTTTTAACGGGATTGCAATGGGTCTGCTAGCAGGAGGGGGGGGGGGGGGCAATGGGAAGAGAAAACATTGTCAAGGTTTATTGACACGTTGGGGACAGGGAGAGGTGAAGGTGCTGGAGGTAGTGAGAGTGTTACAGAGTGTGGTCAGGGCCTGAACTGTGTTACAAAGCCAGTACGGATTGCTGCAGCTGGAGGGGTTTGCAGAGATAGGGAGGGACATAGGTATTTTTATATATTCATTCATGGGATGTGGGTGTCACTGCCTGGACCAGCATTCTTTGACCCCACTGCTAATTATCCAAAGATTGCTGGGGTCCTGGTGGACATATATATAATAATTTGCTGGACACAGGTGAAGTGCTGAATGACTGGAGGATAGTTAATGTGGTTCCTTTGTTCAGGAAGGACAGCAGGGATAGGCCAAGTAATTACAGAGCAGGTAGTCTGACAGCAGGGGGAGAGAAATTATTGGAATGAATTGTGAGGATGAATCGACATTCGCAAAAATAGGGATCAACTTTGTTGAGTTATCACGGATTTGAAAGAGGAAGATACTGTCTGAGGAATTCAGTTCATTTTTTTAAAATGGTGCTGAAGTATATTGATGAAGGTAGTGCAGATGATGTGGGTTACACGGACTTGACTAAGTCCTTAAACAAGATGCAACATGAAAGGCTGATCCAAAAGGTCTGGGTTCCAAGGCAGGTTGGCAAATTGGATGCAAAATTGGTGGATAGAATACTTTCACCAGCGGGTGTACCACAGGGATCTGTGCAGGAACCATTGAACATTAATAACTCGGATATGAAAGCAGAAAGTATCATTAGTAGGTTTGCAGATGACAGGAAAGGTGAGGGTGTTGTCCATAGTGAGGAGGATGATCTCCGTCTGCTATCCGATGTCGATCAGATGATTATCTAAGCAGAGTTTAGTTCTGATCAAAGTGAGGTAATACTTTGTGGGAGGTGCAATAAGCGAAGGGCAGACATAATGAATGGTAGGACCTTGCGGAGTACTGAGGAATACAGGGACCATAGATCCCTGAAGGTGTCAGCACAGGGAGACAGGGTGGGAAAGGCACCTATACTGGGAGCGGGAGAGGGACCCACATCCTGCTGGGGTGAATTGCTAGAGATGCTTGAGAGGATATAACCTAGTCTGGCAGGGTGTTAGACCTTAAATAGACGTAAGGCCAGAAAGAAGATTGATGCTGGTACACGAGTTAAAGACAGCAATTTCAGCAGACATGGCAGGCAAGAACATGGGAATGGGCAGAGAATGGGGGGAAACTGATGATTAAACTGCATTTATTTCAATACAAGGGGCCTGACAGCAAAGGAAGATTAACTCAAGGCATGGATTGGAACATGGGACTGGGAGATTACAGTGATTACAGAAACACAGCTGAGGGAGGTACAGGACTGGCAGATCATTGTTTCAATGTAGAGATGCTCCAGGAAGGGGAGGCAAGGGAGGACGTGTGGTGGTGGGTTTTGATTGCATGAATCATCCCAGCAGTACTGAGAGAGGATATTCCTGTGGGATCGCTCAGTGAAGCTAAGTTAGAACTGAGAAATAAGAATGGGTCATCACTTTGATACGATCTGACTGCTGACCCCAAATAATCCTTGGCAGACGGAGGAACAAATATATCGGGACATCTTAAATATCAACCATAATAATGGGGCTGTTATGGTACGGTTTTGAACTTTCCAAACCTAGACTGGGACGGCCAGTGTTCAGTGTTTGCAAGGGAGGCATTTGGTAATTGTGTTCCAGAAAACTCCCAATCAATATGTAAATAGCCTGAAAAGAGAAAGGGGCAAAACCTGACCGCCCCTTGGGAATCAAGGTCGGGAAAGGGACTGGGATGTGAGTGGGAAAGCATTTTGCCAAAGTGACCACAATTCTAGTAGTTTGAAAACAGCTTTGGAAAAGGACAGGCCTGATCCAAAAGTGCAAGTTATAAAATGGAGACTGACCAATCTTGACCCTATTAGGGCTGCACGGTGGCACAGTGGTTAGCACTGCTGTCTCACAGCGCCTGAGACCCGGGTTCAATTCCCGACTCAGGCGACTGACTGTGTGGAGTTTGCACGTTCTCCCCGTGTCTGCATGGGTTTCCTCCGGGTGCTCCGGTTTCCTTCCATAGTCCTAAAGATGTGCGGGTCAGGTGAATTGGCCATGCTAAATTGCCCGTAGTGTTAGGTAAGGGGTAAATGTAGGGGTATAGGTGGGTTGCGCTTCGGTGGGTCGGTGTGGACTTGTTGGGCCGAAGGGCCTCTTTCCACACTGTAAGTAATCTAATCTAATCTAAACTTTCAAAATGTGATTGGGGAAGGGAATTATTGACAGGTAAAGGGAAGTTTGGCAAGTGAGAATATTTTGAAAGTGAGATACACTGATCGATTAGCGCCAGCATTTTCCGGTTTGTGTGCAGCTCAATGCTGACAGCATTCGGAAACACTGGCTGTCTATTGAGGGTCTGGTCAAGGAAAAGGGGGCACATGTCAGGTATCGCCAGCTGGATCAAGGGAATCCCTGAGGATCACAGGGGCTGTAGGAATACACTTTGAGTAGAAAACAGGAATGGAGAAAGGCTCAATGAAATAGCCTCAGCAGAGAAGGAAAGGGGAAGCCAAAAGTGATTGTATCAGTATATTAGGAGTGCATAAGGAACTCAGGACAAAATAGCATCCATTAAAGATCAATAAGGCCATCGATGTGTGGGACTGCAGGATATTTGCTAAGATCCTAAACAATGTTTTCACTCCAGAACTTACTGTGGAGAAAGACTGGGGATCTCAGGGAACAAGAGTAATACGTTAGACCACAATTGGAGTCCTCTGCAATTCCAGTCTCTCTGCTATAGGGAGGAGGTTGTGAAACTAGAAAGTGCTCAGAAAAGATTTACAAGATATTGCCCGGGTTGTTGCTGAATAAGCTGGGGTTACTGTCACTGGAGAATCGGAGACTGAGGGATGACCTTATAGAGGTTTATGTGATCATGAGCGGTATGGATAGGGGTAAGCACTCAAGGCCTTTTCCCAGAAGTTGGGGAGTCCAAAACTAGAGGGCATAAGTTTAAGGTTAGAGATGAATGGTTTACAGAGGGACTGAAGGGACAGCTTCGTCACACACATGGTGATGTGTGCATGGAATGAGCTGAAAGAGAAAGTAATGGAGACTGATACAATTACAACATTTAAAAGGTATCTGGATGGGCATCTAAATAGTAAGGGTATAGCCGTATATGGGGCAAATGCTGGAAAAGGGAATGGATTTATTTATATCTTCTGGTAAGCCTGGACGAGTTGGGGACCGAAGGCTCTGTTTCTATGCTGTAAATCTCGATGACTTGAAAAGAGGTGGTGCTGGAGGTTTTAAAACACAGAGCTATGGCAAGTCCCAGAACCTGATTAAGTGTATCACAGGACACTGGGATGCTAGGGAAGAAATTGTGGAGCCCCTAGCAAAGGTATGTGTACTACTGACAGCCATGTGTGATGGGCTGGCAGGCTGGAGGGTGGCGTCATGGACAGTGAAGGATGTTTTCTGAGATTACAAAGGGATCTTGATGAAGGCAGTGAATGGGCTGAAAAACGAGAGATGGAATTCAATCAGAATAAATACAAAGCAATGCATTTTGCAAAACAAACAAGTGTCAAGCTTATACAATTAATGGTTAGGCTTCGGTTAGTGTTTGAGAGCAGAGGGACCTCCGGGTTCAGGTACATCATTCTTGAAGCTCACATCACAGGATGGATAAGACAGTGCTTGGCATGCCTGACTATTGCTCAGTCCATTGAGTGGAGGATTTGGGATGTCATGTTGAGATTGCACAGACGTTTGTGAGGCCTGTTCTGCAATACTCTGTCCAGTTCTGGTCGCCCAGTTATTGGGAGGATATTATTAAGCTGCAGGGGGTTCAGAAGAGATTTACCAGGATATTGCTGGGTATGGAAGGTTTGGGTTCTGTAAAATGGCTGGATAGGCTGAGTCTTTTTTCAATGAAGCCTGGAGGGTGAGACATTATACTATAAAGGTTTATGAAAAAAATAAGGTATATAGATCAATTTAACGGTAGTTGCCTTTTCCTCAGGATGGGCGAATCCCAAGAGGAGGAGCCACATTTTAAGGTTAGAGGAGAAAGATGTTCAAAAATAAGATATGGGGTAATTTGCTACACACGAGGGTGGTTTGAGTGTGGAATGAACTTCCTGAGAAAGGGGTTGATGTGGGTACAATTACAACATTTTAAAGATATTTTGATAAACAGGTGAATCGGGAAGGGTTGGAATGATGTGGGCCAGCAACAGGCAGCTGGGAAGAGTTTAGTTTAAAATGATGGTGGGTATCAGCTGAAGGGTCAGTTTCCATGCTGTATGGATCTATGACAAGAATATGGTTTTATTCCATTATTGAGGGAAGGATCAGGGCTGGGTCCACTGATGTGCATCATCGACATAAACAATTTGGTTGAAAATATAGAGTGATTGTGCGAAGGGTTGTCGATGATCAAATTAATGGTGTAGTGGGCAGTAAATACGGTTATCAAAGGGGATCTTGACCAACTGGGCCAGTGGACCAGGGAATGAAAGATGGAGTTTAATTCTGGTGTTGGATTTTGTTAAGACAAACCAGGGAGGACTAACACACTTAATGGAAGGGCTCTGGTCAGGGTTGTTGAACAGAGAAAGAGAGAGAGACCAGTGGGTGGAAGTTACATTGTTCCTCAGAAGTGGCATACCAGGTGGACAGGGTGGGGGAAAGCGGCATTTGGCACATTTGCCGACATTGGCGAGCACTTTGTTACATACGTTGGAGATATTTGTAACATTGTCCTAAATATTTCCCTTGGACAGAGGAGTGACCCTAATAATGGTAAGTAACCAAGGGTAGGTGAGTCCAAAACTCGAGGGTATAAACAGGAGGTGAGAGAGCAAGGATTTAAAGTGGGAGCTGAGGGGGAACATTATCCACAGAGGATGGTGCATAGACGGAACAGACTGCCTCAGGTACATGGGAGAAACAAGAACAATTACAACATGGAACAGACATTAGGGAGGTACATGGAGAGGAGAAGGTTTGAAGAGATAAGGGCCAAATGCGGTATATGGGACTCATTCAGTTTAGGAAACATGGGCAGCATTTAGGATTTGGGACACAGGTCCTGTTTCCGTGCTGTATCACTCTGTATCCAGTTAAAGAGGATTAGTGTACCAAAATAAGGCATGTTGTAGACACTGAAGTAAGTTACAGCGATAGGGATGGTAGTCTGGAATGCAGTACATCTCAAATATGTGGAGGGACTATCGCGAATGGAGCAGGCTACAGTGACAACTACTGTTATAGGAGTTAAAAATGATTGAACACACTGGTGCAATAGCCATGCCATAGGTACAGTGTTGCAGAGCAGTGAGTCTTAGTACAGTGTTGGAGTTAGAACACAGAACAGAAAGATCCCAGGCAGCATTCCCAACCTCTCATCGGAGGCTTGCTTTAACCTCCGTTGTCCTGATGCTCACTAAGACAATGCAGGCCTGGATTGATAACTCTGAACTCCCGATGCTGTCTCAGTGCAACGTAAGTTAATGTAGACTTGGTGATTGAGAATGAGTTGTGTCTATATTGTGCTCCACCCAGCACTGTATCTATATCATGTATTGTTAGCCAATGTTTGCAGCCCTCCCATTGCTCCCTGCTCTGTGCACTGTGAGTGATCTTACCTCACTGCAGGATTTATTGAAGGCTCCACATCTCCCTGCCCTTTGTCTCTCTGGCTGACCAACATTTTCAATGAGGTGATGGATGAGACACCCAGCAGTTGGGAAATCTATTGAGTCAGCAACTTTCTGAGTACCTGCAGGAGACAGAGAAATAGACAGAATGGGAAATTAGACTGATTCAGTGAGGGTTACACAAGGAGAATGGAAATGAACCCCACAGAAATCTGGAAAATCCCACTCCATCACTGGCCTGTGCTGTTGCATCTCTCTAGAGTGGAGAATTCTGTTGGCACCGGATCTGGAGTAACTGCAAGAAAGAGCGGCGCTGACAGAGGCAACAATTAAACCCCCACAGTGATGGATACCGCATGGAGGGAGACTGAGTGATATCACCAGAGTGCTGGAAGACTTCAGGATCACACAGACATGTTGGAAGAATGAGTTTAGCTTCATGTTGCCCTGGTATCAGTGCTCAGGGATGAGCAACCAGTGAGCAGGCAAAGTGATGGCCGAGTGGTATTGTTGTAGAGCATGTATCCAAAACCTCAGCTAATGTTCAACGGAAGTGGGTTTGAATCCCGCCATCAGGAATGAAGTCACTAAGTTTAAAAATAGTAATTAACAATCCATAAATAAATATGAAACCATTGCTGATGTATAAAAACCCCAAACCCTTGTCCTTTAGATAAGGACATCTGCCCATGCTCACGTGGTCTGCACGACATCCCCACAGCAAAGTGTTTGCCTCTCAATTAACCTCTGAAATGGCCGAGCAAGTTATTCAGCTCAAGGGCAGTTCGGGCTGGGCAAGAAAGGCTGGTCAGCCAGAGACACCCACATCCCATAGCTGATTTAATAAATAATCCATTAGGATGATCCCACTGGAACTGTGCTGGGAGCAGTGTCCAGGCCAATCATGTCGGTACGTTTATGGACAGGGCTTTCAACTGACAGAGAGGATGCAGGGACAGGATTCAGGTGAAAGGAGCTTTCCAAATCCAATGGGAAAAGTTGAAGTATGGGAGCAGCATGGGAATGTGACTGAAGACAAGCAGAAAGGAATAGGATGGGACAGAGTTTAACTAAAATTGTAGATCAGGGAATCGGTTTGTGACAGGAAATTGTGGGAAAGAGTAAATTATGTTTTCTTTGGGATAATGTCTCATCAATAAGGTAGATTGTTTTGTGACACTGAGATAAAAGAGAGTTAGACACCAGAGAGACGTGGGTACAGGGTGAACAAAAGTTGGACATAAATATTCAATGGATCACAACCTTGCGAAAACTCAGGCAAAATGGGTAACACTGTCAATAATGGGTAAGAAAGGCATTACAGAGAAAGCATTTGGTCTCAGATCATGAAGTAGAGTCAGTCTGAATGTAAATTCTGGCTACTACTTGCCAAGGACACAAGCAGTAGAACAGTTTTAGCCACCGAACAATATTCCATGGTTCATCACTGCATTAAACAGGAAGTCACTGGAATTTTTTTAACAAACACATTGTGATAATTTTGGGAAACTTCAATATTCACATGATCTGGGACAATCACACTGACAACAGTGATATTGGAAGAGGATTTCAGAGATTTTTTTCAATGTTTCTTTGAATAACAAATTGTGCAACTGGTTAGGGACATAACTATCTCAGAGCGACCGCTGTGTGATGAAACTTAGTGAATGAGTAATGTCACTGGGAGAGATCCTCAGGGAAATTGTGATAAAGTGCAGTTTAAAGAAATATGAAGTTTAAAGTGAATCACAGAAAGAACAAGCTACAACTAGAAACAAAAACAGCCAATTACATGTGTTTTAAAGGAGAACTGACCAAGGTAAAGAGGTCAAACAAACTGAAACCTGTGTCTGTAAATGAACAGTGGAAAACATTTGAAGTAACAGTGTAAAACACTCAACAAAAGGACATTCCACTGAAACAGACAAAAACTCAGCAAGAAATCCCCACCAGTCCCTCACTCAGGACAAAATGGATCATATTAGATTATGAGGCTTAGAAGATCACCACAAAGTACTTAAAATCCTGAAATGAGTGTGTGTTTTAGGAGTGTTAAAGGGATTACAAAGGGTCTGCTAGCAGAAGTTGGGCAATGGGATGGGGAATCATTGTCAGGGTTCAATGTCACAAAAGGTGAAGGTGCTGGAGGTAGTGAGAGTGTTACAGAGTGTGGTCAGGGCCTGAACGGTGTTACAAAGCCAGTACAAATTGCTGCAGCTGGAGGGGTTTGCAGAGGTAGGGAGGGACATAAGTATTTTTATTTATTCATTCATGGGATGTGGGTGTCACTGCAAATTACCCAGATGGTAGCGCAGAGTCAGCCATATTGCTGTGGATCTGGAGTCACATGTTCGCCAGACCAGGTTAGAATATTTGATGTCCTTCCCTAAAGGAGGTCAGTGAACCAGATGAGTTCTTCCCACTGATCAACAACGCTTTTATAGTGGCCTGACCAATGCCTTGTACAGATACAAATCGACGTCCTTAATGCTCTGCCCAATGAAAGAAACCATCCCAAACACCTGCTTCACCAGTCTCTGTACCTGTGACACCACTTTCAAAGAACTGTGTACCTGCATCCCTGGGTCACTGACGGACAACACCACCCAGGGCCCGAACATTAACTGTACAAGTCCCACCCTGGTTTGTTTCACCAAAATGGAACACTTCGCCTTTATCTAATTAAACTCCATCTGCTATTCTTCAGCCCACTATCCCAGCAGTACTGCTCATCCTGTTGTATCATAGTTAACCTTCTTCACTGTCCACATCACCAGCAATTTCAGTGTCACCCAAAAACCAATATTCCCATCCAAACCATTTATCCTAATGACAAACAACAGGGGACCCACTACACCGCTGGTCACATGCCTCCAATCAGAAATACATGTCTCCCATCACCCTCTGTCTCCTACCATCAAGCCCAATTTTCTGTCCAGTTGACTAGCTCCTCCTGAACGCCATACCCTTTTAGACTGATCTAAGATTAGTACCCAGTTTAAGGTATGACACGTAGAACAAAGAACAGTACAGAACAAGACCCTTCGGCCCTGATGATATGCCAATCCTTTGTCCGACCATAAGATTTTTAAAAAAGTGGCAGATAAAGTTTAATTCAGATAAATGCAAGTTGCTGCATTTTGGGAAAGCAAATCTTAGCAGGACTGAAACACTTAATGGTAAGGTCCTAGAGTGTGTTGCTGACAAAGAGACCTTGGAGTACAGGTTCATAGCTCCTTGAAAGTGGAATTGCAGGTCGATAGGATAGTGAAGAAGGCGTTTCGTATGCTCTCCTTTATTGGTCAGCATATTGAGTACAGGAATTGGGAGGTCATATTGCGGTTGTACAGCACATTGGTTAGGCCACTGTTGGAATATTGCGTGCAATTTTGGTCTCCTTACTATAAGAAAGATGTTGGGAAACTTGAAAGGCTTCAGAAAAGACTTACAAGGATGTTTCCAGGGTTAGAGCTAGAGGGAGAGGCTGAACATGCTGGGGCTGAGGGGTGACCTTATAGAGGTTTACAAAATTTTGAGGGGCATGGATAGGGTAAATAGACAACGTATTTTCCCTGAGATGGGAGAGTCCAGAACTAGAGGGCATAGGTTTAGGATGAGAGGGGAAAGATATGAAAGAGACCTAAGGGGCAACTTGTTCACATAGAGGGTGGTACGTGTATGGAATGAGCTGCCAGAGGATGTGGTGGAGGCTGGTACAATTGCAACATTTAAGAGGCATTGGGATGGGTATATGAATAGGATGGGTTTGGAGGGATATAGACCGGGTGCTGGCAGGTGAGATAGACTGGGTTGGGATATCTGGTCGGCATATACAGGTTGGACTGAAGGGTCTGTTTCCATGCTGTACATCTCTATAACTCTAACTTCCATACCCTTCATTTTATTATCATCCATGTGTCTATCCAGAAATATATTAAATGTCCCTAATGCATCTACTTTTACTGCCACCGCTGGCAGTGCATTCCACTCAGCCACCACTCTGTATGTAACGAACCTATCTCTGAAATCTCCCCTTAACCATCCGCTAATCACCCGAAAATTAAACCCCCTTGTAATAGCTAGTTATGTCAGGGTAAAAAAAAAACTCTATTCACTCTATCTCTGACTGTCATCACCTTGTTAACCTCTGCCAAGTCACCCCTCACCCTTCTTCACTCCAATGAGAACAGCCTTACCTCCCTCAACCTTTCTTCATAAGACATGCTCTCCAGTACAAACAGCATCCTGGTAAATCTCCTCTTTACTCTCTCTAAAGTTTCCACATCCTTCCTGTAATGAGGGGACCAGAACTGAACACTATATTCCAAGTGGGGTCTAACCAGGGCTCTATAGAGCTGCAGCATAACCTCACCGCTTTAAAACTCAATCCCCAAACTAATGAAATCCAACACAACATATTCCTAAGCCTATCAGCTTGGGTGGCTACATTGAGGGATCTAGGGACTTGGACCCCAAGATCCCTCTGTTCCTCCACACTGCCAACGGTCCTGCCTTTAACCCTGTATTCTGCATTTAAATTCAATCTTCAAAATGAATGACTTCACACTTTTCCAGATTGACCTCCATCTGCCACTTCTCAGCCCAGCTCTGCATCCTGTCAATGTCCCGTTGCAACCTACAACCGCCCTCCACACTATCAGCCACTCCACCAACCTTTGTGTCATTGGCAAACTTACTAACCGACCCTTCCACTCACACATCTAACGTATTGACAAAATCACAAAGAGCAGAGGTCCTGTAACCACTCCCTGCAGAAAACCACTGGTCATTGAACTCCAGGATAAATTGTTTCCATCTATCATCACCCTCTGTCTTCTGTGGGCCAGTAATCCTGTATCCAGACAGACAGGTTTCCCTGTATCCCATGCCTCTGTGTTTTCTGAATAAACCATAAAGGTGTTTTGTCACATTCTCAAAAGATTCAATAAGATCTGTAAGGCATGACCTGCCCCTTACACAACCATGCTGACTATCTCTAATCAACTATAGTTTCCCAAGGAAAAATAAATCCTGTCTCCCATAGTCCTCTCCAATAAACTGCACACCACAGACATAAGACTGACAGGTGTGCAATTCCCAGGATTATCCCTATTCCCTTTCCTGAACAAGGGAATAATATTTTCCTGTCTCCAATCACCTGGTCCGACTCCAGTGGACAGTGAGGGTGCAAAGGTCATCACCAGGTGCGCAGCAACCCATTCCCTCGCTTCGTGCAGTAACTTTGGACGCATCCAGTCTGGTTCAGCGACTTATCTATCCTTATCTTTTACAAAATTCTCAGCACACCCTCCTTCTGAACATCCACCTGTTCACATACATCAGCCTGTTTGACGCTGTCCTCACAAACGACAAAACCCTTCTCAGCAGTGAATACCTCTGCCCCTACCTCCTGAAACTCCAGGCACAAGTTCCTTCCACTATCCCAGATTGGCCTTATCCTCACTCTGACCATCCTCTAGTTCCTCACATAAGTGGAGAATGCCTCACGGTTTTCCTTAATCTTTCCGACA